>NC_134092.1:87596197-87899530 GCF_000715075.1 Nicotiana tabacum | reverse complement strand
AGTTCAAAGGGAAACCTACTTATCCAGATGCGATTAATCCTTGCTTGCAAATCACACAGTTTTTCCATGCATACTTTCGTGATATAGCCATTCCCCATTCATGTAGGGGATTGTTGAGGTTTTTGTTATTTAAGATGAAATAGTCTTAAAATAAGGGTGAATGAGAAATGGAGGGAAAAATAAAAGTTTTGAGTAAAATTTTAAGTTTTCCCCTCTTGACAATGAGACATTGTCCCATATTGGAAGAGGAAAAGATTTTTGGTGGGTATATATATAATTGCTCTTCTTGTAGCTCTTAAAGAGTTAAGAAGAAAGCAAGCCTCACGCCGTCGTCGTCGTCGCTCGCTCTGCTCGGCTCGGCTTCGGCTTCGGCTTCGGCTTCGACTTCGGATTCGGATTCGGATTCGGATTTGGATTTGAATTTGGATTTGGATTTGGATTTGGATTTGGTCAAATGATCGATTGATTGATTAATTTTTTGGACCAAATTTATTTGTTAATAGTAAATATTAACTTAAGATTATCCGCATTTATAACGGATATGTTCAAATCCGTGTATTGACCACCAGCTGCAATAGCAGCCGCCTAATGCTCTTCCCACCATGGCCAAGTGCTTGCTTCACAAATAAGCTAGTGCATGCTCTACCATGGAGGGTGGAGGGTCGTTCATCTTCAAAGCTGACTACTATAAATATATGCAGCAACTGTTGAAGAAAGAGACACCAAACTGAAAACGCTCAACTTTGGCTATACATTGCACTCCTTCCTCTCAGCATTTCCATACGATTTTCTGAGTTTCTACTCATTTGTTCTGCATTGTTTTAACTTCAAACAAAGCAACTGTAAGTGTGATTTGCTATCGAACTTTGTGTTCGCTGAAACACTGGGGTTTGAAGTACCGCTACACCAGTGTGTGATTCGTTCTATCCTGGAGGAAATAATCCATAACCTTGGGTACTAGGAGGAGATTAAATTCCTTAAGGAAACACTGTGAATTCAGTGGGCTCGAATTAATTACTGTTTCATTACGATAACTTATATTTCCCAAAATTATTATTTACAAATACAGCAATATTGGCGGGACTAACAGTTTTCATATTGTACCTTTCAGTTTTATCTAGAGTCAATTGTAATAGGTACTCAGAGTATTCAAGTTAGAGTTAACTTGAAGTTATCGCAACAGTTAGAGGTTGTGTGCCACAACGGGATTAGAGTTAATCCTAGGTTTACAAAAGTATTTTGTAAATGAAGTTTTTGGATTAGTGATTTAGTGGAGAGTTTGGGAAAATCCTACTGAGAAGTAGGTCGTAGTTTTTTCACCTTTTGAGCCAGATATTTTTCACGTAAAAATTCTTGTGTTCTTTAATTTCTGCATTTATTATTCCGTAACAGTAGGATAAGGAACACATAGAAGAATTAGATCTTCTATAATTTGTGCACGCGAAAAATTAGACACCACACAAATCACCGAAGTTAAAACAACACTCTTGCGCAGTAGCAGCGAAGCCATGGTAGTATTTCGACTCGCTCACCACCAACGTTTCAGCTCTTTACAGCACAAACACTCTCCTTTTTCACCCTTCACTCCTTGAAATAACAAATACTGCTCTAACAGGTGTGCAGAGAACGTAAAGCTGTAGAAATTTAAGCACAAGAGTGATAGTCGAAGAGTAATATATCAGATCTGTAAAGTTGTTCTCCTCCTTATGCATTGTCTCTTGCTTCAATATTGAGACTCAGGTGTACACTGCAATATCTGCTTCAGTACTCATTGCAGGAGTAAGTCATTTATAGCCTGTTTGGCCAAGGTTTAAAAATCAATTTATTTTAAAAAGATTTTTTTTTTTGAAAAGTGCTTTTCTCAATAGTATTTTTGGGTTGTGTTTGACTAATTAATTTGAAAAGTACTTCTGAGCAACAATTAGTGTTTGACAAAACTTTTAAAAAGTGCTTCTAAGTGTATTTTTCTCAAAAGTGCTATTCAAAAGAAGTACTTTTGAGAAGAAAGTATTTTTTTCAGTTTCTCCAAAATTGCTTCTGCATCTATTCAAAAGCATTTTTTTTCCTTCTAAACGCTTTAACTTTGAAAAAAAAACTTTTTTATTTTTGTAAAAGAAGTGTTTTTGGCTTTGAAAAAGTTTGGCCAAACAGTCAATTAGACTTGTATCCTCGACCAGTTCCTAAACAGTTGGGACAAGTCTTTTATCCAAACAATGCATTTATGATGTAAATGTATACAAGTTGAACTTAGCTGAATCGGAGAGGATACGATGCCTATAGGCAAAACTGGAATAAAACTGTACATAGGCTGATTGAGATGCAACTGCTCACTGCAAGATGTACATGCAACTCATGTATAAGCACATGTATATAAATACATTTCAACTTGTAATAAGCAATACTGCAATTTATACAATAGACTGAAAGCTAGATATGATTTCAAAATGCACTTCCAAACCAGGTATATTGTCGTCCCCACTTAGACATGGCTGTCCAAACTAGCTGTCAGAGCATTCATGCTATTTTCAAATCCTACCATATGCTAGTTTATCCGAAACGAGCATTTAGGGGTGACGTGACGTCTCTACTTACCTCAAATAATTTTCCTAGGTGTTTTTTTTCCTTACAAATAAGTGAAGAGCTTACAATTTCCAAAATATAAGTGGCACAACCTGATGCGTTCAGCTGCTACATGTCACTCCTCTTTGCATGCCCTTTCTTCACAAATAAAAAAACTTTCTCTATACGTGTACCAATTCTCATCTTCTGTACTACTACCGCTACGTGTTTCATCACCAAAACCAAAGTCAAAGTTCAAGATTACCCTCTTATATAATATATCCATCCCCTCCTCTAGCACCTACATTTCCCCCCAGAAAAGAACAATGGCCATCTCTAATCTTCTGTTCAAGTCATTTCCTCCTTTGCATGAGCCCAAACTCACCATCCAAACCAACAGATCATATGATTACCATAGCAACAAACTATCCTTGTGGTGTAATTTCCAGTGCAAGAACCGTCTAAAAACAGACAATAGTACTACTCCAAGAAGCAAACAGCCTAGTCTTTTCAAAGACCAAGATTACAAGGTTTCCTGGCAGGAAGAGCTAAAAAGAGCATACCCTTTTGAGATTTCATCAACTCATAAACGGGAAGATGAGGAATATTTGCAAGAATTGGTAGAGAAGAGATGTGTGGAGAATGTGAGGATGTTGATAGTAGACTCAGTGCAACATGCAAAGGCAGGGCATGGTGGAATGGCACTTGGGATGGCTGAGGTTGCTTATTTCTTGTATGGGAATGCCATGAGATACAATTCAAGAAATCCCAAGTGGTTTAATAGGGATAGGTTTGTTTTGAGTGCTGGCCATGGATCTCTTCTTCAGTATGTTTGCCTTCATCTTGCTGGTTTCCAATCTGTTCAGGTACATATAGAAAGTAATGTTTGTCATTTTTTATTTTATTTTTGAAGCTTTTAGATTGTTGTATCTGTAGCCAGGCTAATTTTACATTGATAATAAAGCCTAAAACTAACGAGCGAGATACACACCTCAACCGAGGGAGCAGAGGCGATTCCAGAATTTGAAGGTTATAGGTTCCGAATTTATCTATCAAACTTATAGTTCATTTTGGATTCGTTAAACACAAATATGTAGAGATGGACGATTATATCCAAAAAGGAAAAGAAGAATCTGGAATGGCATGAGTTATGTTTCGTATTAGCATAATTCAAGGCCTGAATAGGGCACCTTGTGACATTTCATATCATTTCCACTTTAACTAATGAAATTAGGCATAGTCTGAAATTCTTATCATTGAAGTAAGGATCTACTTTATCCAACGGAAGTATAAGGATTTTCTTTTTGCACGGTCATTGTAGTTTAAACTATTATAGTAGGTTAATTATCATTTTTATCAGGTTGGTACCAATTAACATTAATAAATTTCCTATACAATCGGCTTTCTTTGTCAAACTTTACTCTTAGCAACTCCTATGTTTGAAACAAAATGTTGTCTAATTAGGACACAAATTACAAATGTCTAGAAAAGTTCTATTGCTATTTCACGATGCAATCCACATCGATTAAATGAAAGTGAAGGACCCACAACAACGATAGAACGTCCTGAATATTCGGTACGAAGGAAGGGGTTGGGTTAGGAGTGTATTCAATATGATTCTTTTCCTCTATTTGTTACTATGGAAGTAAATTGTTCGTATATGTTGTTTGCTTTCCGCTTTCTTCTTTCCTTTCTCTTTTTTTTTATGGGTTCCATCTGACAAGAGAGTTCAAAGTACTTTACAAGCTGTTAGGGGGAAAACACAAGATCCTTCTGCAATGTTTTTTCCCATACAAACGTACCATTCCGATGGTAACATCACATGGATTCAAGTATTCTGCTTTTTGCATTTTAAAAGGGGACATTTTTCCTTTATGTTTTGTCAGGTTCAGCAAACAGTTTTGACAAATAATACAAATTAAATAAGCATGGAAGTTTTGTGTGATTCAGATTGAAGACCTTAAACGCTTATGCAAGCTTGGAAGCCGGACTCCTGGGCATCCAGAGAATGGAGTGACAGAAGGCATTGAAGTCACAACGGGTATAGTAAAATGTCACTTTTCTTTTTAAGACACCTGATAGAATTTAGAGCTATATTCTCAATATAGTATGATGATAGTTTTGTCGCAGAATTATGGATTTCTTGTATACATGTCACGCAATCACGATAAACCCCTTCACAGGAACTCATACTGAAGAAAATCTTGTTAACTTTGCTTTAAGAGATAGGGATCCCACCAAACTACAAGCCTCTTGGATATGAAGGAACACTTCTAGAAAGAAACCTAGGCAAATAGCGCTGGATATCGAATGAAGAGTCCTGCATAACTTGATATGAAGGCATTGGATTTGTCTGTGTATGATACCACAATGTTGTTCTCTTTCCTCCTTGGATTAAGGAAATCTGATCAGGATAATCCCAATTTTTGTGTTAAACTACAGGCCCCTTGGGACAAGGTGTCGCTAATGCGGTTGGTCTTGCTTTAGCAGAAGCTCACTTGGCTGCAAGATTCAATAAGCCTGATGTCGCCATTGTTGATCATAGAACGTAAGTTGGTTTACTATCCCTTTTTAATTTGCGGATGAAACCGAACAGCATTTCACTTGGATAATATTTCTTCAGGTATTGCATCATGGGTGATGGATGTTCTATGGAAGGCATATCAAATGAGGCTGCATCCCTGGCCGCACATTGGAAGCTGCACAAGCTTACATTGATTTATGACGATAACCATAATACCATTGATGGTAGCACTGACCTTACACTTTCAGAAGACATATCCGCACGATTTGAAGCTCTAGGATGGAACACTATCACTGTAGATAACACACAAGGAAATATACAAGCGTTCAAGAATGCACTAATCTCTGCATATAGTGAGACTAAGAAACCAACTTTCATCCGGGTATGGCAGTGTCAGAATTGTGACAATTATTTATGACAAGAAACGCCTTCATTAATTCTTCTGGATGGAGATGCTGTACAATTGAAAAGTTCTCTACTTTCAGGTGAAAACAAGAATAGGGAAACTGTCAAAAAAGGAGGGAACATCAAAAGCTCACCATGGAACCTTTGATGAAGATGATGTAAAGCAAATGAAACAGAAAGTTAAATGGGATGATAGAGAACCATTCCATGTTATTCCTATGGTTTACAGGTAATAATGTTCAGTGTTTGCTGTTTTGCACTTCTATAAGGACAAAGAAGAGCGTGTTGTAAGCGCATTTGTTATCAGGGAAATGCAAGCACAAACAGATCTTGGTGGAAGGTTGGAGGAGGAATGGCACTCCAAACTTCATTATTATCAAAGCAAATACCCTGAGGAAGCGGCAGAATTCAAACTTCTCCTTGCTGATGGACTGCTTCCTGGCTGGGAAAGCTCGTTACCGGTAAAATATGCATCTACTTTGTACCTTTTATACACTTCAAAACTGAATAAAAAAGAGGTCTCTCTAAGAAGAGACATAAACACACCTAGAAACTAATTCATCTGAACTGTGTTTGTGGATGCATTCTCAAAGAAAGACAAATAATTCCAAATCAAATTCAGTCTTTTGAAAAGGAGATTATGAAGGGAAATACTTGATACACTAATTGTTCATCGACGAAATCACAATAAGTTAGCAAACACAATCGTTCGTCTCATTGGGTGGTTTCTGAATAATGTCAAGAACTAGGACCAAATTATTTTATCTGAGCTTCGGAGGAGCCAAAAATGCTGTTGATAAGTATTATGGTCAATGTTTGTGTTACATATTTGGTAGCCTTTGGACATTAGATGTTTGCAATTGTTGTTTAAGACATTTCATAACAAGATATAGTTTGAGCCGCCATACTTGCTTACTCTTCTTCAGCCAGAGTTCTTTATCTAATACTTGTTTACACTATCATCAGAAATGGTCCATGTCTGATCCCGTGGATGCCACCCGAGGATATTCGGGGAAGTGCTTGAATGCGCTCGCTAAAGTGCTTCCTGGACTAATTGGGGGTAGTGCAGACCTTGCCAGCTCAAATCAAGCCTATCTCCATAATCTCGGAGACTTCAAGCAGCCTGATTCCCCGTGGGGACGAAACATTAGGTATGGAGTCAGGGAACATGCAATGGCTGGAATTTCCAATGGACTTGCATTGCATGGTGGCGGCTTGATACCATTTGCGGCAACCTTCCTTGTATTCTCAGATTACATGAAGAATTCAATCAGATTATCCGCTCTTAGCCGCGCTGGAGTCATCTACATTATGACCCACGACTCGATCGGATTAGGCGAAGACGGACCAACTCATCAACCAGTTGAGCACTTAGCTGGTCTTCGAGCTGTTCCCCACTTGCTGCTCTTCCGACCAGCGGATGGCAATGAGACTGCTGGAGCCTATAAGGTAGCTGTTGCAAACCGAGATGTACCTAGTCTTATTGCATTGTCAAGGCAAAAGGTGGCAGCCCACGTGGAAGGAACGTCGGCTGATGCAGTAGAGAAAGGCGGGTACATTGTTAGTGACAATTCCGTGGAACTACCAGAAATCATATTGATTGGCACTGGATCAGAACTGTGTCTGTGTGAAGCCAGCGCGAACGTGCTGAGAAAAGAAGGGAGGAGAGTGAGAGTGGTTTCCCTGGTGTGTTGGAGACTTTTCGATAGGCAGCCGAGGGATTACAAGGAGCTTGTGTTGCCATCAAATGTTTCGAAACGTGTTAGTGTGGAGGCAGGATCACCCTTAGGGTGGAAGGAGTATGTTGGAGATGAAGGCGTTGTGATTGGCATCGACGACTTTGGGGCTAGCGGACCATATTCAGAAGTATTCAAGAAATATGGTTTCACGGAGGAAAATGTAACCAAGACTGCAAAATCATTGCTTTCCAAATGAAGCTCTATTACTACACTTGTTATTAGAGGCAATATCATACCTTGTCAAGAGATACATTGTATTTTCGTTTAAATGCTCAGGAGGTTTAATGTTCATAATATAATATGATTGATGTACTTGTCTCACCAACTTTTAGGAGTTTTTGCCAATGCAAGCTTGTCAAGTGCCAGTCGAACCCACTCGATTTTAGGTCTCGACAATTTCTGCAGGTATGTTCTTAGCAAATCAAATTTATCACCAGGAAACTAGCTCAATTGAATTATATGCTGAATTAGCACCAATATTATATGTGATTTTCTTCCATCTGCTAGATGTATATGTACAGAACAAATGCATATTTTAAGATTATTATCTTACAGTTTACAATAATATGATGAATAACCAATAGTAAACAAGATAAACCTATGTACTTGGTAAATATAACAATACATGACTTTTGGTTTTTATCGTGTGTTGTTCGGATCTTTCAAAAAATGTTATTGGTGGTAAAATGTTATTGGTAGTGTGTTTAGATACTCCAAAAGATGTGACACGGGTGCGGCGATATTTTGGAGATCCAAGCGGAAAATGTTATTGGTGGTGTATTTAGATACTCCAAAAGATGTGACACGGGTGCGGACAGTCCTCATTGACCACATTAGCGTGAGTTAATAGATTTTGTATTTATCTATTTTTTAGTATGTTCGGATGCTCTCAAAAATAAAGAAAAATGTCTCGAGTTCATATTCACAAGTTTTTTCTTTTTGTCTCCCAAAATTATTGGATGATTCTCACGAATGTCTCAGATAAAATACAAGCCGCTAGGAAGGTCTCAATAAGCCACGCACTAAAACTTTAGCAAGTGAGGAAAAAAACATGGAGATAATAAAGGAACACCTTTCCCTTGGGAGTTGGGAAGGCTATAAATATATCTGAATAAACATGAGCAGCATTCTTTTCCATTCATCTAATCAACTTTTAAGAAGAGCAACCAAATTGAGATGGCAGCAATATATTGAGAAATGCCTTAACCATGTTATTTATACTCTACATGCTAATTATTGCATTTATTGCATTGAAGTTATTATAGATGAAATAAAAAATATTGGACTTGATATTGATAATTTAAGAAGGCAAGGATATGATAATGGGTCCAATATGAAGGGAAAACATCAAGGAGTGCAAAAAAGACTTCTTGATGTAAATCTTAGATCATTTTATACACCATGTGGTTGTCATAATCTAAATTTGTTACTTTGTGATATGGCTAATTTTTGTACAAAAGCTATATCATTTTTTGGAGTGGTACAACGTATATATTCACTATTTTCATCTTCTACTAAGCGATGAAAAGTATTAAAGGATAGTGTATCTAGTCTAACTCTTAAATCATTGTCACAAACTCGTTAGGAAAGTCGTATTGAAAGTATTAAAGCAATAAGATTTCAAACTCCACAAATAAGAGATGCTTTATTGAAATTAGTGATGATCCAAAAACTAAAAGTGAAGCTAATTGCTTAGTAACATATGAACTCGAAAATTTTAAATTTTTATTAGGTATGACTATTTGGTATGATATATTATTTGTTGTTAATTCAGTTAGCAAAAGTATGCAGTCAAAAGACATGCATATTGATGTTGCAATAGATCAATTAAAATGTTTGATTTCTTTTTTTAACAAATATAGAGAAGAAGGATTTGCAACTGCTATGATTTCTGTCAAGAAAATTGCATTTGAAATGAATATCGAACCCGAATTTCGTAAGAAACGTATGATATCTAGGAAGAAAAAAATTGATGAGAATGTTGATAACGAAATCTCAAAGTCTCTTGAAGAGTCCTTTTGAGTTCAATTTCTCCTAATAAGTCTTTCTCAATTGACAATATAGCTAACCCATTTAATCTCTCTTGAGACATTGTTGATCTTAGGTAAGAGTTTATCAATTTTAATTTTGAAAAGCTTCTTTCCGCTGAAGCAACAGTAACTGAAATTGTTAACATTATTCTATAACCAATATAGACATTTGGAAAAGAATCAAGTCTCTTTATTTGATTGAGTATATCGATTAAACTATTATCTTCTACTTGTATTATTTCCCTTAATACTTTCAACTCAGAAAACAAATCTAAACCATCAATATCGGATTAATTATTATGCTTTAAAAAAAATTCAAAATTAAGGCAATGTGTTTTTAAATTTCCATCATTTAGTGATCTTAGTTTTTACCACTAAATAAAAAATAAAAAATATTTTCATATGTTTCAAATTGTTCAAATCTATTTTGAAGTGAAAAAATAGCATTGTTTGCTATGTATAATATGCGGCGGTAGCCCTATCAAATTCAGCTAAAGAATGCATGCCAACTTGCTTGGCTGTTAAAGGTTCCACTATTGTATCTTGTGAAAAAGCTTGTGAACAATTTGCCAGCCAAATCCGTTCCAAAAATTAAAATCCATTTTTTTTGTTGCTACGCGCTATAGGAGTATGCTTGGCCTAGAGGTCATGCCCACCTGCTTATACGCGTATAGCAGATCTGGGACCTATTGTCATTTCATCACGACCGTTATCGATCATTACTTATTAAATAGAATGAATATTAAGAATTTGCAATAGGTGGATATATATTTCACTTTGTATAATTTCTTTCAGTTTTTATGTCAATGGATGAGTTTGGGGTGTAAATAAACCTTAAATCATCCTATGCTAATGTAATTAATCTACTTATAAGTCTAATACTTGAACTTGCACAATACTTCATCTTTTGCATTTCAAGAAAAGATCATTTTCTTTGGGTATCTGCCATTCACATACTTTGCGGAGATGATCTTGTTCGTCTTTTGTGTCTCTTTTATTTAATTTGAGGAGATGATGATAGTATATTCATATCAATACACACACACACACACTTATATAGCAATAATTCGATAGTATTTAGCTATAATAACTAGTAGTGGAGCCCGAATTTTCATTAAATAAGTTAAAATATAAAGAAATAAACTCATCAAGAAGTTAATTATAATGTTTTGTAGTATATATATATATATATATATATATATATATATATATATATATTTTTTTTTTTTAAAAAAAAAATACCTAAAAAACAGTGTAGTTTTCCGATAAAGGGGTATCGGTTGACACACCTTAAGTGCACGTGGCTCCGCCGCTAATAATAAGATAAAGAGTGGAATAGATAACCAATACGGCAACATGAACAAAGAAGACAGGCCAAACTGAAACGTGATTGAGCTGAAACAGAACAATTTCTTTGAAACAAAGTATTTCTCATAATAACTGCAGTCTAGAGGTCAGGCAACGTATATGGAAGGAAAGCTTGTCTCGAGCATATTTATTCGAGTGATCCAGGACTTAAGACATCTTTCATCATACCACTTCCAGATATAATCACTGAACAAAATTAGCTCATGCAAAAGGGCCAGTACGATCAAGTTTGACAAAAACAAAGGAGAAAGAAAGCTGAACAAGGAGGAACACTGGTATATATATGCTTGTTTAACCAGTAATTAATTAAGTGCAGCATTAAGTGCACTGTGTAGTATCAACTAATTGGGCTTCAGCTTACTCTGCATTAGTTGATGCAGTGCTTAGCTTCTGTGTAAACTCAGTGAGGCTCTTTTGAACCAAATTGGGTACGATGGTACAGCTTCAATAGCGATTATATCCACAAAAGAATTTGCATGGACAAATGCAAACCCACCACTCATGAAATATTCGGAGACGACATTGCCTTCGTGAACTGATAAGACACTAGGCTTCAGCTCAACAATTGTTGCCACGTTGATGTTTGACTATAATTCTATATTTTTAGTGCATTACTTACCTTACATTTAGGTGCTTTAATGCTAAATTATACTATATTTGTCCTTAATTGAGTCTATTTTATATGTAGGTACGTTAAAGACGAAATTGGGAGCAAAGTAAAGATTTTATGTGTATTTTATGCACTACAAGAATGACTCGTGATTATTTGATGATGAAAAATATTATAATGAGATAATGAAACAATGATCGAAGACAAAAGCAAAAGAAGACACAATGAAACAAGCAAAGGAATTGAAAATAAAGAAACAGAAATGAAAACGTGAAAGAAGGAAAAGTTAGGCAAAGCAAATGAATTGAAACTAAGCAGAAACAGAACAGGCGTAGCAACAAATTTTGCAAACGAAATACCTCGCGCCGCACAGTGGAAATCGCGCATCAGAGGTTGCGCCGCCAGGGGTATAGCGAGGTGGACCAGGCGTCTCGCGAGGCCTGTAGCGAGGGTGTTCCGGATTTTTAAAGCCTATTTTATTTCATATTTGGTTTTGGACTTGGTTATTTCGTTTGGGTCTTTTTCCTATACATATAAATAGTCATTAAGCACCATTTTTAAAGGGGGATTGGACGAGGAGAGACCGACTTTGGACATACTTTAGACGAAGGGAGAGCACGGAGCCGCCGTGGAGGCCGGAATTCATCAGACTCCATCTTTCTTCCATCAAACTTAGTAATCTTTACTTTTTCTTGATGATTTGTTGTTTTGCTATCATGTCTATGTGGAGATAAACTTCACGTTCTAGGGTTGTGGTTGTCATGAATATTGAAGTTTATTAATTATATTACCGTTAACTCGAGTTATCATCTTTGATTGTTTCTCTAGTTCTGTGCATAATTGCTTAATTGTTTGGCGAGCAGTACGTTGGGTTCTATTTACTATATATGCTATGCTTGGGAAAGTCGTGTTTAGATTAGAGTAGAATTAGAGAGAGCTTGTTTCTGAACCCGTGGCTCGGGGAAAGATTTCGCGGTTAGTATAGGAATATATCTAAGAGTCTTGCTTAGTTGAATACTGTAATATATTCGTTCATGATAGATTCAAGACCATAGGAATATGAGGTTGATATATTATGGATAGACGGATAGTATTGTAGGAACATACTATTTATATAAACGATCCGGTCAACTAGCAATCATAGATAATTTGGATTAACATGTGTAATTACGAACTCAATAGGATTCATAAACCGACCACAACCCTGAAAACTATATCTCCCTTGGTTACGTGTTTGAATTTCGCAGTAGTAGTTAAAATAGAAAAGTTAAACTTTTGATCATCTTGGGCAGTAAGTTGATTTTAGTTTGCTTAGTTAACGGTTAATCTAAGTCTCTGTGGGTTCGACATTCAACTTTCGAGTCACTTTATTACTTGACGACCACGTATACTTGCGTATACTTGGGGAACCAATAAGTTTTTGGCGCCGTTACCGGGGACTTGTCACACCCCTTTTATGCTCCCCCCTCCCCAAACGGTAATGTGTATTATGGATGGTGGGTTAAAGAGTTTTTCCAATTAAAGTGACAAACTTGATTAGGGATTATTTTATTTACAGAGTCGCCACTCAGAATTGATTTTTTGGGTGTTCCAAGTCACCTTTTATTTGAATCCCTAGTCAAAGGAATGTTTGACTCTATTATTATTGGTCTGCAAAAACAAAGTCCGGGTAAGAAATTCTGTTGACCGGGGAGAAGGTGTAAGGCATTCCCGAGTCCCGTGATTTAGCACAGTTACTTTATTGACTTAAACTTGGCTTAAATTAATTTTGGATAAACTGTGATTTATTGGTTTTCATATTTTATCTATCCGCTTTTAATTATAAAAATATAAAATTATTTTTTAAACGAATCACTTGTGTGAATTCGTTTTTTTTATTGTGCCAAAATTTTGTCACGCGTACGTATACACAATTAATAGTATTTTATTACACTAAGATTTTTTTCCCAAAGTTGCGCGAACGCATACTTCAATTTTAATTTTAGAAATCATAATTGTGTCATGTAAATATGTACATAATCACGATAATTTATTTATTAATGCGCGCCTAAAGCATACTAGCAATTATTAAGATTTTTTTAAAAAATTATTTTTGAGATTATTCCAAGGCCATTGATTACGGAATTTATTGTGGAAGAAATGTAGTAAATTAGTTAAAGGTAGATTAGCTTACTTTAGATACTAAGTTAGCTCCATTATTTGTTATTGAGCTGCTGTGCCTCTTTTATTATCAAAAAGCATTTGGCCCAAGTCTTAAATCATACTCAGCCTTGCAACAAACCATAAGAAAAATTACAAAAATAAAATTTTTAAGAAAAAGTACTATAGTACAAACTAAATAACTTATACTAATTTTTTATTAACATAGCTGAAATAATGCAATAGAGATGAAGTCCACATAGAGAGAAATATTAAAGCAGACAAGCACACTCATCAAGGAAACATAACTTCATTTAGCTTCAAGATTCACGACATAGGACTTCCAATCATAAATTAATCAAGTATAAAGGTGAGAAATGAACCTTCTTTAGAGTCAAAATCACCTCAAATGCTAAAAATCAAAATCTGACTGGCACATTGAAACCGGAGTTGCTATCGTGCGACGATCTCGACGGCGACCTCAACCGAAACTGACGATCGGATCTTTCGAACGGCGCCCTCGAACTCAACTCTTGATGTTGCTGTTTTGTGGAGTTTTCATGGCTATTTTGTGGTAAATTTCAGCTGCTTTGGGGTAATATTTAAAGGTTGTTTTGGGAGGTGAACTGCTGTATTTTTACAGCGCTTTGGTATTGAAAATGAGGTGCTTTGCTGGTGGTTTTGGATTGATTTTTCAAAAGATTCGTAGCTTATTTTGCTGCTCTCTTGGGCTGGAGTTTGCAGCTGATTTGGGGCTTAATTTTGATAGTGTTCAATTGGTTTTTGGTGCTGGTTTTTGGGACAGATTTGAGGTCATTTTTGCAGATGTTCGCAACTGTTTTTGCTGCCCGTTTGGGATGGGATTTGAGCTGGTTTTAGGGAGCAATTTCAGCTATGTTTTGGCTGATTTTTTGGTGTTTTCTATGGAGTTTTACCTCCTTTTGGGGTTAGTTTGAGAGCTGTTTTTGCTGCCCTTATTCAGCAGAATCCAAAAGGTTGTTTTGGGCGTGTCCTTTTGTTTTAGGGAGGGGGTCCTCTCCATTTTTCTTGAAGGAGGGACATATAGGGGGGGTTGTGAGTGGGGACAAGTATGGGGGACAAAGAAAAATAGAGTGGGGATAAAGTGTGGGGGGACAAGCATGAGGGCAAGCATGGTGGACAAGAGAAAGTGGAGTGGGGACAAAGTGTGGGGGACAAAGAGTGGGAACATGTGTGGAAAGATGGGAGCGGAAAATATTCAAGCACGGTAAAAAATTAGGTGCTCAGAGCATGCCCCTCTTTGCTTGGAAACATTAAAAGTTTTTAGGCAAAGATAAAGTGAGCCGTGTGACTAAGTTTTGACCATATCGTTATTCAAAAGAGGAAGAAAATAAAAGAAAAGGTGCAACCGAGTCCTGGTTTTGGACAGTCTACATATCCCGGGTTATAAGGGAATCAAGTCGCGTGTAGTTCAAGAAGAATGATGGAGTGATGAGTTCGAAAGTCGAGCTAGGTTCCGTCGAGGCTCCGGTCTGTGGCCCTGTTATTACATCAAAATCTAAAGGAACTAAACAAACTTATCAACTATAAGTTACAAGATTCCTATTTATAACTCTTCTGAACCTTGATCTTGAGTCTTGACTGGTTGTTCATGCAGACTCTGATCTGAATCTTCATGCTTGCTAGTTGTAGGTGCTAGTTCATTCTTCTACGGCTTCTTCTGAGCAAAACGGGAAATGTGAAGCTCGTAACTTCAGTCATGTTTTGAGCAGTCCATATCATTTCCATCTGCTTCTGCTTCTGCATTTGGATTCACTTTTTTTTCTTTTCTTTATTTTGGATTCAAACTTCTTCTTTTGTTCATCTCGAACCTTGTGCCTCGAGGTAAAACCTGCTCAGATATCAAAACAAACAAACGAACGAAATATTTCTTCCCCAGTTTTCACTAGGAAAATTTCGTGAGTTATTGTAACAAAATTCTAAACTACTTCTTTATTGAAAGCAAATAAAAAAAAACATTAATGGTGTACGCTGAAAAGGTCATGATGAATGTTTTTTTTTGGATAGTGTTCCTTTATTGTTCAAAAGGATATCTCAACTAAGGATTGGTGTACCTTATGTTAGGAGAATGTGTCCAAGGAATGGATACCCTATATAGGCAATGATATCGGGCAGTGATATATCCTGCATTTAAGATCAAATCAACTAGGGAGTGGTGTACCCTATGTTGGAGAACACAAACTGGGGATTGGTATACCCTATACTGGTAAGGAAATGTAATTAGGGGATTGGTGTACCCTGTATTACTGAGAAGAAAATGTAAACAGAGGTTAGCGTCCTGTATTACTGAAAAGGAAATGTAACCATGGGTTGGCGCCCTGTATTACTAAAAAGGAAACGTAACCAGGGGTTAGCTCCCTGTATTACTGAAAAGGAAATGTAACCAGGGGCTGGCGCACTATATTACTGAAAAGGAAAATGTAACCAGGGGTTGGCGCCCTGTATTACTAAAAAGGAAACGTAACAAGGGGTTGGCGCCCTGTATTACTGAAAAGGAAATGTAATTAGGGATTGACGCCCTGTATTACTGAAAAGGAAATGTAACCAGGGGTTGGCGCCCTTTATTACTTAAAAAGAAATGTAACCATGGGTTAGCAGCCTGTATTACTGAAAAGAAAATGTAACCAGGGGTTGTCGCCATGTATTACTGAAAAGGAAATGTAACCAGGGGCTGGCACCCTGTATTACTGGAAAAAAAATGTAACTAGGGGTTGGCGCCCTGTATTACTGAAAAAAATATGCTGAATCCCCTGGGCGAAAAGGTTCTACCTGGGTTAAACTACAAAAAGAAAACCTGGGCGAAGAGTACTTCTACTCGGAATATGATCTGGATCCCCCTAGGCGAAAAGTTTCTACCCGGGTTAAACTACGTAAAACAACCTGAGCGAAAAGTACCTCTACCCGGAACTATGAGCTGGATCCCCCTAGGCAAAAACGTTCTACCTGAGTTAAGCTACGTAAAACAATCTCGGCGAAGAGTACTTCTATCCAGAAACTATGAGCTGGATCTCCCTAGGCGAAAAGGTTCTACCTGGGTTAAGCTACGTAAAACAAACTAAGCAAAGAGTATTTCTATCCGGAACTATGAGCTGGATCCCCCTAGTCGAAAATGTTCTACCTGGGTTAAGCTACCTAAAACAGCCTGGGCAAAAAGTACTTCTACCCGGAACTATGAGATAGATCCCTCTAGGCGAAAAGGTTCTACCTGGGTTAAGCTACAAAAACCAATCCTGGGCGAATAGTACTTCTACCAGGAAATATGAGCTGGATCCCCCTAGGCGAAAATATTCTACCTGGGTTAAGCTACCTAAAACAGCCTGGACGAAAAGTACTTCTACCCGGAACTATGAGTTAGATCACCCTAGGTGAAAAGGTTCTACCTGGGTTAAGCTACAAAAACCAATCCTGGGCGAATAGTACTTCTACCCAAAAATATGAGCTGGATCCCCCTAGGCGAAAATGTTCTACCTGGGTTAAGCTACCTAAAACAGCATGGGCGAAAAGTACTTCTACCCGGAACTATGAGCTGGATCCCCCATAGGCGAAAAGGTTCTACCTAGGTTAAGCTACAAAAACCAATCCTGGGCGAATAGTACTTCTACCCGGAAATATGAGCTGGATCCCCCTAGGTGAAAATGTTCTACCTGGGTTAAGCTACCTAAAACAGCCAAGGCGAAAAGTACTTCTACCCGGAACTATGAGCTGGATCCCCCTAGGCGAAAAGGTTCTACCTGGGTTAAGCTACAAAAACCAATCCTAGGCGAATAGTACTTCTACTCGGAAATATGAGCTGGATCCCCCTAGGCAAAAAGGTTCTACCTGGGTTAAGCTACGAAAAATAGCTTGGGCGAAAAGTACTTCTACCCGGAACTATGAGCTGGATCCCCCTAGGCAAAAAGGTTCTACCTGGGTTAAGCTAGAGTAAAATAACGTGGGCGAAAAGTACTTCTACCCGGACCTATGAGTTGGATCCCCTTAGGTGAAAAGGTTTTGCCTGGGTTAAGCTATGAAAATGAGAGGTATGGACAGTAGTGATGCATGCTGAAGATTTTAAGGAGCTTACATTTGGTGACATTCGTCCTTTGAGAACCGCCATTCTGCACTGCTTTGTTCCTGCTTCAAACAAAGAAAATTTGTGAGTTTTTTAAAGTTGTGGTCGGTTTGTGCCTTGATGCACTGAGGAGTTTGAGTTCATGGACACCCCGTTGTCGAAGAACTGATTCTATCAGAGTGGTACCGAGATGCTCGGATACTTTGTATCATTTTCTGGAGACTTTGTCTTTCTGACGTCTCCCCTGGTTGTTTCATACCCGGATGTCCACGGTACCATTAACCCTTGTATCTAAGGCAAAGCAATTTTTCTTTAAAATAAAACTTAGTTGTCTTGCACTCAGAACCAGTTTGTGTCTATAGTGCTTATCAACTTTTCCGATGAAGCAAGTCTTGCTTAGGCGACCTTTTCAGTTTCTTTGAGACACTTTGTCTACCTTATCAAAAGAGATCACAGATGAATTCCTGCCTTCGTCAATGCCGTATATGCTCCAAATTATGCTCGGTATTACGGGAAAACTGTAGACAGATTTGTAGCCATTTTTGCTTTGCTTTTGATGCAAGATTAGACCGAAAGAGAATCTAAGAAAAATTATGGAAAAGAATAGAAGAGCAATTGGAAGTGAAAAAGGAATTGTGTCTAAATAAAAGGTGTCCCTTTCGGGGAGAGAAATAAGGAGACTTATCTGGAGATATGTGCCGACTTCAATGAATAATGACATGCATTTTGGACTGGACGCCTGATCTGTCTGAGCTGTCTAATTCTCAAAATATGTCGCAAATGTTCATCTTGAAACTGTCTTGATTGTGCTCATGCCGGAGCATCGAAGACCCTCATTCGGCTAGTAGCGACCTTTGCGGGTTTTCGCTAACTGACCTCTCTCATTTCTCTAATCACTGTTGCTTTATGGTACCCATCTGGTTTTCACCAATAAGACTCTTGCATTTCTCTGCTCACTGTCGCCTTACAGTGCTCATACGGGTTTTCACCGATAAGACTCTCTCATTTCTTCTTTTCTTTTCTTTTATTTTCTTTTTTTTTTCCATGCAGAAGGTTGGCCAATGCCCCTGGCATGGGGACTTCAAGTATTCTCAAAGATCGATCAGAAATTCTTAACAGGAAAAGGCAAAAAGAACCTTGAACTGAATTACAACTTTTGGAACTGTTTCTACGGGAAAACCGTAAGATAAAAACAAACTTCTGCCCTAGTTTTGGAGTATTGGGAATATGGATTTTGTTGCAATGGGAACGAACCCAGGGTAAGGCTGCCTACGTATCCTTTCGGAATCAGGTCGGACGTAGTTCAATGACTCAAAAAATTTATTGTTTGACTTTTTTTTTTTTTGAGTACACAGGTTCTAAAAAATGGAAAACAAGGAAGAAAAATACAGCTTAAAAGGGGTAACAAAAGGGTGACACATGCTTGGAATAACGAGCAATGGTAGCCTTCATCATCTCGATCTAAGAAAATCATGCGTGAAAGTTCCACAGTGGGTATATATCAGACATAATATCTTTTGACTGTATCTATATTAATAGTCATGTCTGGTACCCGTCCTTCTTCATCAACCAAGTGCAAGGCCCCTTTTGGTAACACTTTCTTGATGATATAGGGTCCTTTCCAGTTTGGGGAGAACTTTCCTTTAGCTTCTACTTGGTGTGGAAGAACGCATTTCAGAACGAGTTGGCCTACCTCGAAATGCCTTGGACGCACTTTCTTATTGTAAGCGTGTGCCATTCTTTGCTGGTATAACTGGCCAAAGCACACTACTGCTAGCCGTTTTTCATCAATCAGCATTAGTTGTTCTAATCGGGTCTTTACCCATTCTGTATCTTCAATCTCCGACTCCACAATGATCCGAAGAGAGGGAATTTCGACTTCAGCCGGTATTACAGCTTCCGTCCCATATACCAACAGATAAGGAGTTGCACCAACAGATGTGCGAGCAGTCGTGCGGTATCCCAAAAGAGCAAAAGGCAACTTTTCATGCCATTGTCTCGAACCTTGGATCATTTTCCTAAGAATCTTCTTGATGTTCTTATTCGCTGCTTCAACGGCTCCATTGGCTTTTGGCTGGTAAGGGGTAGAATGGCGATGTATAATTTTAAATTGCTAGCATACCTCCTTCATAAAATGACTATTGAGATTGGCTGCATTGTCAGTGATAATAGTACTTGGGATACCAAAGCGACATATAATGTTGGAATGAACAAAGTCTACCATTGCTTTCTTGGTGACTGCTTTGAAAGTGACGGCCTCCACCCACTTGGTGAAGTAATCAATTGCAACCAAAATGAATCTATGCCCATTTGAAGCCTTTGGCTCAATTGGCCCAATAACATCCATTCCCCAAGCAACGAAAGGCCAATGAGAGGATATGGGATGCAACTCCGAAGGTGGCGAGTGAATCAGGTCACCATGAATCTGGCATTGGTGACACTTGCAAACAAAACTGAAGCAATCTCGCTCCATTGTAAGCCAATAATACCCCGCCCGCAGAATCTTCTTTGCCAAAACATATCCATTCATGTGAGGTCTGCATACCCCCGAATGCACTTCACTCATGATCCGCTCAGCTTCTGTGGCATCTACACATCTCAACAAGTTCAAATGTGGGGTCCTTTTTTACAAAATTTCCCCATTCAGGAAGAAACCGCTGGCGAGCCTCCTTATAGTTCTTTTTTGATCTCCCTTGGCGTGCTCTGGGTATTCTCTCATTTTCAAGAATCGTTTTATGTCATGATACCATGGTTCACCATCTGGTTCTGTCTCAATTGTATTGCAGTAACCGTGTTGATTCCGAACTTGGATTTCTAGTGGATCGATATGGGTGTTTCCCGGATAAGGGAGCATCGAGGCTAAAGTAGCCAAAGCATCGGCTAGCTCGTTGTGAAACCTGGGAATGTACCTGAACTCGATGGATTTGAATCTTTTTCTCAAATCTTGTACACATTTTCTGTATAGAATAAGCTTGATGTCTCGAGTCTCCCATTTGCCTTGGGCTTGCAGGATAAGCAAGTCAGAATCTCCCATAACCAATAGTTCATGCACATCCAGATCGAGGTCCATTTTCAAACCCATGATACAGGCTTCGTATTCTGCCGTATTATTGGTACAGAAGAATCGAAGCCAGGCTGTTTCAGGGTAATACTGTCCAATAGGTGAGATGAGGATTGCCCCGATCCCAACTCCTTTGATATTGACAGCTCCATCAAAATACATTTTCCATAGAGGGTTGTCGTCTGGAACTACTTCCTCTATTGAGTTGACCTCTTCGTCTGGGAAGTATATGGTAAGTGGCTTGTACTCATCATCAATTGGATTCTCTGCCAAATGATCGGCCAAAGCCTGTGCTTTCATCGCGGTGCGAGTGACATAGACGATGTCGAACTCTGTGAGCAGGATTTGCCATTTTGCGAGACTGCCGGTGGGCATTGGCTTTTGGAAGATATACTTCAGAGGATCCATTCTGGATATGAGGTAAGTAGTATAGGCTAAAAGATAATGTCTCAACTTCTGAGCGACCCAAGTCAAAGCACAACATGTCCTTTCTAAAAGGGTGTACTTAACCTCATAATTGGTGAACTTCTTGCTCAAATAATATATTGCTTGTTCCTTTTTGCCTGTCGCATCATGTTTCCCCAGAACGCATCCAAAGGAATTATCCATCACCGATAGATATAAAAACAAAGGCCTACCAGGTTCAGGTGGGACCAGTACAGGGGGTTTTGATAGATAATCTTTGATCCTGTCAAAAGAATTTTGGCAATCGTCCGTCAACTTGATTGCAACATCCTTTTTCAGCAACTTAAAGATGGGCTCGCACGTGGTTGTGAGCTGAGCAATGAACCTACTGATGTAGTTCAATCTTCCGAGCAAACTCATGACCTCCTTTTTGTTCTTCGGGGGCGGCAGATCTCGAATGGAATTTATCTTAGATGGATCCAATTCGATGCCTCTCCGACTGACTATAAAACTGAGGAGTTTCCCAGAAGGAACCCCAAACGCACATTTGGTTGGATTGAGCTTAAGGTCATACCTTCGAAGCCGTTCGAAGAACTTTTACAAATCATTCACGTGATCAGCCTGTGTCTTTGATTTTATGATGACATCATCGACATATACTTCAATCTCTTTGTGCATCATGTCGTGAAAAATGGTGCTCATGGCCCTCATGTAAGTTTCCCCTGCATTCGTTAAACCGAATGGCATGACCCTATAACAATAGGTACCCCACGGAGTGGTGAAAGCGGTCTTTTCTGCATCACCCTCATCCATTAGAATCTAGTGGTACCCAGCATAGCAATCCACGAATGACTGTATCTCATGCTTTGCACAATTATCTACAAGAATATGGATGTTTGGCAAAGGAAAATTATCCTTCGGACTTGCTTTGTTCAGGTCTCTGTAGTCAACACAGACTCTAGTTTTTCCATCTTTCTTTGGCACGGGCACAACATTTGCCACCCAGGTGGTGTATCGTACGGCTCTGACAGCATTGGAGCTCAACTGCTTCATTATTTCCTCTTTGATTTTTTCACTCATGTCCGTTTTAAATTTTCGCTGCTTCTGTTGGACTGGTAGAAAATCAGGATATGTGGGAAACTTATGAACCATTAAATCATCGCTTAAACTAGGCATATCATCATAAGACCAGGCAAACACATATCTATACTCAAATAAAAGTTGAATCAAGGCATCTCTGGTTTTTTGTTCAGTGTGAATGCTTATCTTTATTTCTCTGACTTCTTCATGACCTCCGATATTAATTAGCTCAGTTTCATTGAGGTTGGGCCTAGGCTTGTTTTCAAATTGTTCCAACTCTCTTTTTATTTCATCAAAAACCTTATCTTCATCATATTCGACCTCTTGATGCATTATTTCGAAATTAGATAGCTTTTTAAGATCTGGGCGTGAATTCCGCATGCATGTCATGTTATTAAAGCCGGCATTAACAAAACTAAAATGGAAATAAAATGGTAGGAATTAGGAAAAGGAAAAGATACAAAATACGAAAATGAACTGCATTTCATTGAATTTGAAAGGATAGAAGGGTTAACGTCAAAATAAAACAATCATACTAAGATATTTGGATTACAACCCTGAAAGTAACCCAAAGTACAAAAGAAAGAAGATGCAAAAGTCAACTACCAAGACTCCTTCCTTGTGGGGAGAGGAGTTGCTTCCCAGTTATTGAGCATGGTTTCTGGGCCAATTAGTTGCATATCGGCACGACTAGTGCCTTCACCGGCCTGGATCATATTCACTTCAGAAAACATCGGGCTGAGGCCATGGCAAATTTCATCAATGTTTGCATGCGCCGAGGAATTTTGACCATGTTTGAATCGTGGCTTGACAAAAGTGCAGAAAATGTAAGGGATAGGTTGCTGGAAGACCCACCCGTACTTTTTACGGTGCTTGGCTTTGTCTTCATCTGCTGGTGTTGGCCTGAAGCCTAAACCAAAAGTATCCCTGTTACTGAACGGAGAAATAGGTTCTGAAATTCCTTGCAATGATGCCCCCAAGCCTTTTCCTGGCTCATAACCTAGTCTCATCATAAGTGCAGCCACCATTATAGATGTGGCGGAGAGACGAGGATGCAGAATGGGCTTTCCTTCCTCAACATGGTCCACAACAACCACTTCGAAAGCCTGATAGACAATAGACTCACATCCTTCCTTGGCCTCAATACATGGGATTAACGGGTCTTTATAAATGGATGACTCGTCTTCTCCGTGAACAATAATTTCTTACCTGTCATGCTCGAATTTGAGTATCTGATGCAAGGTGGATGGCACAGCTCGGGCTGTATGGATCCATGGCCTTCCAAGAAGAAAGTTATAAGAAGTTTCCATGTCCACTACTTGGAAGACAATGTCAAAATCAACAGGCCCAATCGTCATGGTGAGGTTGATCTCCCCAATGGTATCTCTCACTGAGCCATCAAAAGCCCGGATATGAACATTGCTGGGTCGGATCCTGTCTGTATTGATCTTCATACTTTGCAAGGTAGAGAGGGGGCATACATCTCCACTCGAGCCTCCATCAATCATGACTCGCTTCACATAATGCCCCTCACATTTGACAATCATGTGCAAAGCCCTATTGTGACCGGATCCCTCCTCAGGAAGTTTATCATCAGTAAAGGAAATTTTGTTCACCTCAAAAAATCTATTGGCCATCTTCTCTAACTGATTCACGGTGGTATTCTTTGAGACATGTGCCTCGTTCAGGATTTTGATTAGTACACGGGCATACTCAATGATTGAGTAATCCTGAACTTTCATCTTTTTCAAAAACTCCTCCGCCTCTTCTTCAGTGACCGGTTTCTTTATTGGCATTTGGCCTTCTCTGATTTGCTTAGCATTCCTCAACTCTTCTGGAGAGTAACACCTCCCTGATCGAGTCAAACCTCCAGTTTCCCCTACTTCTTCTATGATTTCCTTGCCTTTGTAGGTTACTACAGTTTTGTTGTAGTTCCAAAGGATGGTTTTCGTATTTGTTACACGGGGTTGTGTGGCAGGCTTGATTATGATCGGTTCTATTATACCTATCGTATCGCCCTGATTCTGCTTTGTGATGGGGTGACCTCAAAGGACGTATAACTTTGGGTTTGGAACATTGGAGTGAACTTCCAACCTCGAGATTTTTGGAACAAATAAAGTTGCCCTCTCTGAGCTCTGGGCGCCTTTCACAATCAACGGTGCATCTAGGTTTGATCTTACTTCTAGTTTGGTTCCCTCTTGAATCGTTACCACTGTCATTTCTGCTCGACCAACCGGCTTGTATTCATGATCTCGGCCAATTATTCCCACAAAATGAATATCATTGTGTACTGGCAACGGGTTATTGGTCACATTAGGAAGGTCCTCGCCATTCATGACTATAATCAATTTTTCAACAATGAGTCTTTCTATGGCTCTTTTCAGGGTCCAACAGTCATCAGTGCTATGCCCCAGAGCACCTGAATGATATTCACATCTAGCATTTGCTTGAAATCCGTGTGAATCGGGATGCATATGGTGCGGAGCGATGAGTCCAATCACGCCCATCTGCTTCAACTTCTGGAACAGACTAGAGTATGATTCAGCCAATGGAGTAAATTTTTCCACCGGCCTCTTCTCTCGACCATAATCCTGCCTAGGACGAGCATTGTAGGGTGCCCAAAAATTTTGCTGTTGAGGTCGGGGGAATCTTGGAGCTGGTGCCCGTACCTGTTGATTGGGAGGACGAGCATATGATTGAGCATTAAACACTGTATATTGTGTCGGTCCCACAGAGTACTGAGGAATTGGCAGGGAGTAGTAATGTTGAGGGTAGCTGGATTGCCCCTGCTGAACTTGCACATAAGGGTGCGATGCCCCTCTTTGAACTTCCCTGGATCCCGAAGTCATCATGGACCCTTCATCTCTCTTCTTTCTATTTGCCAAACTTCCTGACCCATTTTAGATAGCTTGGGTGGTGGCTTTGAGAGCAGCTTGACTTACAATTCTGCCAGTCTTGAGGCCATTTTCGACCATTTCTCCTATTTTGATTGCTTCCGCAAAAGGTCTACCCATTGCGGACATCATGTTCTGAAAGTAATCAGGCTCTTGGGCCTCCAGAAAAATAGTGATCAACTCATGGTTATCCATGTGTGGCTTAACTCTAGCTGCTTGCTCCCTCTACTTGATTGCAAACTCCCTAAAGCTTTCAGTCGGCTTTTTCTTCATATTGGACAGGGAATTGAGATCCGGCGCAATATCTATGTTGTATTGAAATTGTTTGACGAAGGCTTGGGCCATGTCGTCCCAGACATGCCAGTGAGAGATATCTAGGTCAATGAACCATTCGGAGGCTACCCCCACAAGACTTTCCCCAAACTAAGCCATCAGTAATTCTTATTTTCCACCTGCACCCCTCAGCAGGTTGCAGTACCTTTTCAAATGGGCGATAGGGTCGCCGTGTCCATCATACTTCTCGAATTTTGGGGTCTTGAACCGTGGTGGCAAATGGATGTGAGGGAACATGCATAGATCACTGAACGAAACACTTTTGTGACCCCCTAGTCCTTGTATGTTCTTTATGTTCTGTTCAAGACTTTTCATTTTCCTGACCATCTCTCCGGCTCAACGTCTTGGCAAGCTTTTCATTTTCCACTGGTGACTCATACTGAAGAGTCTGATTATATAGAGCCGAGACCCCAAAAGCCATATTTGGAGAGTAGTATTGGCCATCATAAGCATGAGATAGGGGCTCGTTGATTGGCCTCATCACAGGAGGTGAAGGCGAGATTGTGTATGTCGGTGCGCCATACACGACTAGAGGAGTGTTCCTGACCGGTGCGACTGGAGGTAGCACATTAGAGGTACCAGGAGCAATGTGGAGGCTGTAGTTTGGCACATACCCTGGTGGTAGAATGTGGTCACTCGTTGCATGGAGCGGTGGTTGAGTAGCCATGGGTACGGTGGAAGTTCCCTCTGAGGGACCCCGGTGTGGAGGCTGACCAGACACCCAAGGTTGATATACATCAGACAATTGTTGTCTAAATTTTCTTATTTCCTCCGACTCTTGTTCAACTGATTGACCCTGGGGGTCGTCACTGATCAGCTCGATCTCATCATCGTTGGCCATTACTACTGCTCCCTTAGATCTAGTGAAGTAATGGTGTGTTGGTAGTCTCACCACAAACCAACCACCTTAAGCTAACTACGTAAGAGTCAGCAAACGTGTTAGGGTTAAGCATTTTATAGATATGAATCACACATAATGTGCCATGCTCCTATCATTGTCACTATTTCTAACATGCTTTTGGAGGCTTCATGTTTCATTCCGGCTTATGAGGTAGCTTCTTATTGACGCTCTTATTTTCTTCTTTTTTTTTTTTCACTTATGCCTCATTTTGATCCCTCATCTTAGAATCGTTGAAATTTTTTTTGATCGAACCTTTTGTGGGTTGCCTACGTATCATGTCGCCGCATGAATCAGATCATTACGTAGTTCAGGGAGATTGGGAATAGACAGACCCATTTTTTTATTTTCTTTTCTTTTTTATATATAAAGAGCTTTAAATATATTTTTTGAGTTTTTTTTTCTTTTTATGAAATTTTGAATTATTTTTTAAAAAGAAGGAATTCTAAAGAAGGAATAAAATATTTTGGATTTTGATTTGAAGATTGTTTTTGTTCTTTTTTTTCGAATGAAAGGCTTCGAAAAAGAAGGAAAATATTTTTGGATTTAATTTTTTTTTGGATTTTCTAAGGAAAGAATTCTAGAGAGGGAATCAAGGAAAGGGAAACTATTTTTGAATTTTTCTTTTTTTAAAAATTGGGGCCGAAACCGATGAGGTTTGCCTACGTATCTCACATCCGGTGAGGATCAGACCCGCGTAGTATGGTTAGATCGACTATGGTCTTTTTTTTTTAATGAAAATTAATCTTTAAAAACCATATGCACTAAACCAGTCGACATACAAGCCTCCCAAATAATGCAACAAGTATCACATAACA
Source organism: Nicotiana tabacum (assembly GCF_000715075.1). Taxonomy (NCBI): domain Eukaryota; kingdom Viridiplantae; phylum Streptophyta; class Magnoliopsida; order Solanales; family Solanaceae; genus Nicotiana; species Nicotiana tabacum. Next base: position 87,872,577 of record NC_134092.1, on the reverse strand, counting down.
TGACATAATGGTCTCAACAAAGCCTGTCCTAAAACAGAACTCGACCTCTGTGTCGAGCGCTGCTAAGTCAAATACACATGATACAAATAAAGCGTAGCCTACTAGGGATATTCATTGCTTGTGGCTTGTTCTTCTAAGTTTATAAATCCTAAAGGAGATGGTATCTAGACCTGGCTTACCCGGGCGGACAACCCGAGCCGAGAAACGTCAAGCGTCACCAGTAGTAGAACAGCACTGGCTAGCAAACGGCTCTCCCGCCTAAACATGTGTGACTAAATCTTTCACCAGAAGTTGGTAGGCTAACTAGCTTTATCTCAAGACAGAAATTTTGTGATGCTGGTAGGCAAACACAACATAACTAATTATCAGAAGACTCAGAGGGATGCGAGAGAAGATACAATTTATATGTACAATTCAACAATATCAAAACAGTAAAAACTCGACAAGTAACACATTAGGCCCAAATAAATTACAATATTTACAAAAATTAATAAAGCCAAATAAAGTCAATGTACAAGCTCGAATTCTTAAAGTCCCCAGCAGAGTCGCCAAAGCTGTCACACCCCTTTTATGCCCCCCCAAAACGATAATGTGTATTATGGATGGTGGGTTAAAGAGTTTTTCCAATTAAAGTGACAAACTTGATTAGGGATTATTTTATTTACAGAGTCGTCACTCGCAATTAATTTTTTGGGTGTTTTAAGTCACCTTTTATTTGAATCCCTAGTCAAAGAAATGTTTGACTCTATTATTATTGGTCTGCAAAAATAAAGTCCGGGTAAGGAATTCTGTTGATCGGGGAGAAGGTGTAAGGCATTCCCGAGTCCCGTGGTTCTAGCGCGGTTGCTTTATTGACTTAAACTTGGCTTAAATTAATTTTGAATAAATTATAATTTATTAGTTTTCATGTTTTATCTATCCGCTATTAATTATAAAAATATGAAATTATTTTTTAAACGAATCACTTGTGTGAATCCGTTTTGTTTATTGTGCCAAAATAATGTCACGCGTACGTATACACAATTAATAGTATTTTATTACACTAAGATTATTTTTTCCAAAGTTGCGCGAACGCATACTTTAATTTTAATTTTAGAAATCATAATTGTGTCATGTAAATATGTACATAATCACGATAATTTATTTATTTATGCGCGCCTAAAGCATACTAGCAATTATTAAGTTTTTTTTTAAAAAAAAAATTTAATTTTGAGATTATTCCAAGGCCATTGATTACGGAATTTATTGTGGAAGAAAGGTAGTAAATTAGTTAAAGATAGATTAGCTTACTTTAGATACTAAGTTAGCTCCATTATTTGTTATTGAGCTCCTGTGCCTCTTTTATTATCGAAAAGCATTTGGCCCAAGTCCTAAATCATACTCAGCCTTGCAACAAACCATAAGAAAAATTACAAAAATAAAAATTTTAAGAAAAAGCACTATAGCACAAACTAAATAACTTATACTAATTTTTCATTAACATAACTGAAATAATGCAATAGAGATGAAGTCCACATAGAGGGAAATATTAAAGCAGACAAGCACACTCATCAAGGAAACATAACTTCATTTAGCTTCAAGATTCACGACATAGGACTTCCAATCATAAATTAATCAAGTATAAAGGTGAGAAATAAACCTTCTTTAGAGTCAAAATCACCTCAAATGCTAAAAATCAAAATCTGACTGGCACATTGAAACTGGAGTTGCTATCGTGCGACGATCTCGACGGCGACCTCAACCAGAACTGACGATCGGATCTTTCGAACGGCGCCCTCGAACTCAACTCTTGATGTTGTTGTTTTGTGGAGTTTTCATGGCTATTTGGTGGTGAATTTCAGCTGGTTTGGGGGTGGTATTTAAAGGTTGTTTTGGGAGGTGAACTGCTGCATTTTTATAGCGCTTTGGTGTTGAAAATGAGGTGCTTTGCAGGTGGTTTTGGATTGATTTTTCTGCAGATTCGTAGCTTATTTTGCTGCTCTCTTGGGCTGGATTTTACAGCTGATTTGGGGCTGTTATGTGGCTGAATTTTGATAGTGTTTAATTGTTTTTTGGGACAGATTTGAGGTCGTTTTGTAGATGTTCGCAACTATTTTTGCTGTCCGTTTGGGGTGGGATTTGAGCTTGTTTTAGGGAGCAATTTCAGCTGTGTTTTGGCTGATTTTTTGGTGCTTTCTATGGAGTTTTACCTCCCTTTGGGGCTGGTTTAAGAGCTGTTTTTGCTGCCCTTATTCAGCATAATCCAAAAGGTTGGTTTGGGCGTGTCCTTTTGTTTTTTGGGGGGGGGGATCCTCTCCATTTTTCTTGAAGGAGGGACATATAGGGGGGTTGTGAGTGGAGACAAGCATGAGGGACAAAGAAAAGTAAAGTGGAGACAAAGTGTGGGGGGACAAGCATGAGGGCAAGCGTGTGGGACAAGAGAAAGTGGAGTGGGGACAAAGTGTGGGGGACAAAGAGTGGGGACACGCGTGGGAAGATAGGAGCGGAAAATATTCAAGCACGGTAAAAAATTAGGTGCTCACAGGACTTAGTTATTAATTGTTTATCTAAGTTAAGCTTTTACTTGATTTTTGTTCAAGTTTTTAATTTTCCTATTTAGTTATTTTTCTAGATTAGACTTTTACTTTTATCTTTATAGGTTTTGTTTATTTATTTATTTTTTTTGTAAATATTTTTATTTTCATAAAAATTTAATTTTTCTCTTAGTGTGTTCATAGCTCTCTCAACATGACATCTGGGGATGAAATATCTGGAGGTAAGGTTATTGATGAAGACGCTTGGTTAACGGAAGACTTTTATGGCCCGTCTTTTTGGGCTTGTCATGACCTGAACTCTGGGAGGTCTGAATTTGAATATGGGAGTAAGGCTTGGTATTGGAATGAATATTCACGATTAAGGGAATATGAAAAACGACATTATCTTCTAACAAGTTGGTGAATGATTGGTCGAAGGAGAGAGTTGATCTTGCACGAGAAATTGATAAGTTTGGCTTGGCTTTGCACAACTTGGATGCAGATTTGAGTGTAAAGGTTGATGCGTTTAACGCCCAACAATTTAATGATGAGTTGTGTGAAACTAAAAAAAATTTCTAGACCTAATTGAGGAGCTAAAATGAGAATACCAAGCATTAGACCATATTTTTCTTGAGGATGCCAATGCTGAGAGGAGTGTTCTAGAGTCATGTGAGGAAGTAGATAATATTATATTTGAAGACTCTAGTGTGTGTACATATGAGGATGTAAAGAGTAATACAATTCTAGAGTTATGGCATATTGGTACTTATTCCATACATTTTTCAACATTGTGTTTGGATGATGACATAAAAATCGAGTCATCTGAGCCTTTGGAGGAGCCAATGGACGAGGAACGGGGTGCCTATATTCTTCAATTTGTTGTGCCAAAAAGCAAAAATTACATTCCTCATCTAAAGGTCAAGAGATGTAGAGCGAAAATTTTCTTGCTTGGCATGTTTTTTTTGTAGCCCCACCGAAGGAGCATAGCCACCGGCTAGATGCCCTATTGGGGGCTCAATTCATAAGTTCGAGATGGAGATAAAAAAGTGCTACAAGTCGTGCCGCGACGTTAAATCAGGCACTTGTTAGGAGGTAACCCAACTTTACTGGTTTTTTTATTTTTTTTTATTTTTATCTTATTATTGTTATAGTGTCTGTTTTTGTTTTGTAGGATTATAAGCATAGGAGGCAAAGTCATTGGAAGAGTGCAAAAGCGAGCTAGATGGTGAGAACTAAGTGTGGGGTGACCACACAAAGGACCATGCCTGAGGGAAGTCTGAGCACCCGTGAGCCGCTACTGTTTCGGCCTTTGGCCTTTCAGGGAGTTTCTTGTTCACCCTCATTATTATTTTGCTTTATTTGTGCATTGGGGACATTGCACTCTTTTAAGTGTGGGGTGAGAGAATTCCTCTAGATAATTAGAAGTAGTATGTTAAAAACTGTTAATTTCTTATTTTGATTTTAGCTTCTTATTTTTATTTTCGTAGTTGTGTAGTATTTTAGTAGCGTAATTTATTTTTTAAAAATGTGGAAAATAAGGAAAAAAATCGAAAAAGGTAGAAAAATTAGACTTTTCCCGACTATGGATCTCCTAGATAGTTTTCTTGAGGGATTAAAGTCTAAACAAAAATCCAAAAATATGTCTTTTAGTTTTCTTTAGATAGTAATAATCCTTTGCGGGTTTTTTTGGTGCCTCGATTCTTTTTCATGGGATGTAGTTTGAACCGGATAGTAGTTTTTCCTTTTTTTTTTAGAGTAGATTAGAAATTAGGGAATAAATAGAGGAAGAAAGATGAGATTCCTAGGTGCCCTTGACTTGTTTGATAGTAGCATATTTAGGTTTTGGCATGCGTAGTATCTTCCCTATGTGCTAAAAGTGATTATGATACCTTAGTTATTTGGATAGCATGTTTTGTGACGCCTATGTCTCATTTTCTTGACTTTTGTTCACTTTGCGCTTAATGCTTAACATCTCGTGGCTCCGTAAATACTTGCATTAGTTTGAGAGTCGGAATGGAACCGTCCTTAGTGAGTCATGTGCATGTGTGGTGAGATTTTTGTATAGTCCATGTTATTGTGCTTGTGTCTAGAACTTGCCCGGTATGTGAGTCAAAGCAATATTTTAGGTGATACTCGGTTTGAAAAATAATTTTAGGTTATCTTTGTTCCTTTCGAGTTTAATGCTTATCACAAATAAAATATATCCCTAGTTAACCATTTTGAGCTTATAGACTTTTATTTGACACCCACATTACAAGGCTAAATCTCTTTTGTTCTAAATTGACATTGTTTTAATCCTTTTACCTCTTAAAGCACTTTAATTGTGAGATGAGCGCTTAAAGGAGTAAGAACGGACTAAGTGTGGGGTGGCTTTTGAGTGGAACTAGTGAAAGGAAGAAATGTGCACTTGTTTTGTAAAAGAATATATCACTAGTAGAAATTGCAAAAGAGAAAAAGAAAAAAAAAATTAGATGAATAAATTGATATTTTGTTCTTGCTAGTGAGAATGAATTAAAGTAGTGCTTAAAGAAAGATGGAACATTGTTAGAGATGATTTTAGTTGTGAAATTAAAATTGCGATTGAAGAATTTGCGCTTACAGTTGATTATGTGATGTGTTAAAGTGCTTAGGAGGGTTAGCCACTATTCCTAAATATATCATTCTCGTCCCTTAGCCCACATTACAACCATAAAAAAGTCCTAATTGATTTTAGACTGAATGATCCCACATTAGTAGAGATTTACATTAAGGGCAAGCCTATGGTGCTAATTGCATGCATGTGACTTCTTTTGTGAGAGTGAAAGATTTTCTTTGATATATATGAGTCCTTAAAATATATTTGAGCATTTGATTTGAATGTATGGATTCAACTTACTCTCTTGTTCTTGTTGTAAGGGCACATGGTTTCACAAGAGATATGTAACATTATTAGACTTCTCTCTATGATGTTGGGTGTTCAAGCCATGAGTGCATTGTGACATTGGATTAGTTTTTGAGGCTAGGATTGTAGGAACATGTTGTCTTTGTTGTGAATATTAGTGAAGTATGGCATAAGAAAAGGAAAGTGTATGTGGTTGCACATGCTAAAGTTTAATTGTTGCTATAAACCATGGCCATTGATGTAGTGTGCCTCAATTGTGTAAAAACAAAGTGCTCAAGGATAGTGTGAATTGTTGGTTGACTCGAGGACGAGCAACGTTTAAGTGTTGGGTAGTGATGTTTGGCTATAATTTCATATTTTTAGTGCATTACTTACCTTATATTTAGGTGCTTTAATGCTAAATTATACTATATTTGTGCTTAATTGAGTCTATTTTATGTGTAGGTACGTTGAAAACGAAATTGAGAGCAAAGTAGAGATTTTATGTGTATTTTATACACTACAAGAATAGCTCGGGATTATTTAATGATGTGAAATATTACAATGATATAATGAAACAATGATTGAAGACAAAACAAAAGAAGACAAAATGAAACAAGCAAAGGAATTGAAAATAAAGAAACAGAAATGAAAACGTGAAAAAAGGAAAAGTTAGGCAAAGCAAAGGAATTGAAACTAAATAGAAACAGAACAGGCGCAGCAATGAATTTTTCTCGCGAAATACCTCGCCTTGCACAGTGGAAACCGCGCGTCAGAGGTTGCGCCGCCAGGGATATAGCGAGGTGGACCAGGCGTTTTGCCTCGCGAGCCGAGCCCTATAGCGAGGGTGTTCCGGATTTTTAAAGTCTATTTTATCTCCTATTTGGTTTTAGACTTGGTTATTTCGTTTGGGTCTTTTCCCTACACATATAAATAGTCATTAAACACTATTTTTAGAGGGGGATTGGATGAGGAGAGACCGACTTTGGACAGACTTTAGACGAAGGGAGAGCACGGAGCCGCCGTGGAGGCCGGAATTCATCAGTTTCCATCTTTCTTCCATCAAACATAGTAATCTTTACTTTTTCTTGATGATTTATTATTTTGCTACCATGTCTATGTGAAACTAAACTTCACGTTCTAGGGTTGTGGTTGTCATGAATATTGAAATGTATTAATTATATTACCGTTAACTCGAGTTATCATCTTTGGTTGTTTCTCTAATTCTGTGCATAATTGCTATTGTTTGGCTAACAATTGAGTTCTATTTACTATCTATGCTATGCTTGAGAAAGCCGTGTTTAGATTAGAGTAGAATTGGAGAGAGCTTGTTTATGAACCCGTGGCTCGGGGAAAGATTTCGCGGTTAGGATAGTAATATACCTAATAGTCTTGCTTAGTTGAATAGCGTATTATATTCGTTCATGATAGATTCAAGACCATAGATATATAGGGTTGATATATTATGGATAGACGGATAATATTGTGGGAACATGCTATTTATATAAACGATCCGGTCAACTAACAATCATAGATAATTTGGATTAACAGGTGTAATTACGAACTCAATAGGATTGATCAACCGACCACAACCCTGGAAACTATATCTCCCTTGGTTACGTGTTTGAATTTCGCAGTAGTAGTTGTAATAGAAAAGTTAAACTTTTAATCATCTTGGACAATAAGTTGATTTTAGTTTGCTTAGTTAACGGTTAATCTAAGTCTCTGTGACTTCGACATCCGACTTTCGAGTTACTTTATTACTTGACGGCCACGTATACTTTCGTGTACCCGGGGAACTAACACACATGCCAGGCAAGACACCTATCTGACGATAGTTGTGAGAATTATAACCATGTCGACCTGGAATGTAATGCAAAAAGAATAAATTATCACTTTGACTCTGTAATTTTTCAGATAGTGCGTGTCTATGTACATTCTTCATAAGCATACATTACATCGATCTGACACAAGTCTTCTCACAACACTTGACACCAGTTGAGATATAAACCACAAACTTTACTGACTCAGGTTGGTTCCAGTATATAACCTAAATGGAGACAACCGTCAGATCCTGCAATATATATGTAAACTTATAATCTTTGAAAATGACCCGCCTAACAAAAGCTGCTTAATTAAAAACCAAGTAAATGAATGCGGCAATTGAGTATGGAGAAGATCATGGCCCACAAGTCTGAAACACAACTACAATAAAGAGGTGGTTTACATCCTTTGGCTTTTGCATATGGAGCACAAACTAAAAAGGATGATGCTTTCTTCGTAAATCATCCGCCCTTAGGTGGCTTTTAATTTCTTTGGCTGCTTCACTTGCAAATAAAGTTACTTTATTTGAAAGTTGAAGCGTGTGAAATTTTGGGTCTAGAATGTGAACTTCAAGTGAAATAATTATTTCATTTTGAAAAAATATTTTGAAGGTGTATCCTTGGGTGCTTTCATCTTCCCGATGGACTTCATCCTTCAAAAAGAAATATTTTGGGGATGAACCTCTCCTTGAAATCCTTTTTTGCCTTTTGACAAACCTCTCCAACTTGTGTAAAGCTATATATATACTTTGTGTAAGAAGTTTTTAGTAATATGAGTAGGTTGTGTAAGAATATTTCCATCTCCTCGAGCTCTTATCTAGTATCTCTCTTCTAGAAGAAACATTCCAAGAATCTGTCTTCGCATTTACTTAAGAATCTCAGTAACTTTGGCTTCTTTTGCAATAATAATGTATAAAATCTAATAACGAAAGCAGTCAAAAGATGATCTTATTCATTCAACAACCAAGCTTTAAATACACCAAAGAATAACAACCTAGTGCTAAAGTAAAGGAACTGGCTGTTAGCTATACTCCCAACAATTAGGAGAAAGACTTATTCAAAATAATAACTATTGTTTGCTCCTATGTAGTAGGAGATTTAATAGAAATTCATAATAAGAATAAGTGATAAGATTAGGATGCTTAATACACCCCCTCAAGTTAGGTGTGGTGCAACAATGCCTAACTTGGAACGGCACATAGCAAAGGCTGGTTTTGGTAATGGCTTGGTCAAGGTATCAGCAAGTTGATCACAAGCATCAGTGTGTTTAACAAGAATCTGGTGTGCTTGAACTTGGTTCCCAACATAAGAGAAGTCTACAGTTATATGCTTCATTCGGCTATGAAACACTGGATTGAAATGCTGACACGCAACATTGTCACAACAAATTGTGGGTGTATTTGAAATGCTGACACGCAATTCATCGAGCAAGTCTCGTTCCATGTGAGTTTCGCAACATCATTTGCAACAGATTTGTACTCTGCTTCAGTAGATGAGCGAGCTATAACTTGATGTTTTTTGGACGACCAGCTCACTGGATTGGGCCCAAAGAAAAGAACATAACCTGAAGTGGATATTCTGTCATTCGGGTCACCGACTCAATCTGCATCAGGATACATGTAAAGATTGTTGTCCGAGTGCGAAGAATTCGAAGACTTGAAGTTGCTGTGGCTTTAAGATAGCGTAATATCCCTTTAACAGCCTTCGTATGTTCATCAGTAGAGTTCTGCATAAACTGTGACAATTTGTTGACAGCATAAGTTATGTCAAGTCGTGTGAATGATACATACTACTCTCTCCGTTCCAGTTTATGTGAACTTATTTCCTTTTTGGTCCGTTTAAAAAAGAATGATCCCTTTCTAAATTTGAAAATAATTTAGCTTAAACTTTCAATTCTACCCTTAATAAGAAGCTTTTATAACCACACAAATACTCTGGATCCCTTTTTGACTTGTTTAGTACCACAAATTTAAAAAAAATTTATTTTTTCTTAAACTCCGTGTCCAGTCAAACAGGTTCACATAAATTGGAACGGAGGGAGTATAATTTACCAAGTGTGCGCGTGAAGAGAGTGGCATTAGTCGGGGAAGAAACATCATCTGCCCGAGGTAGTTTACTGGAACACATTGCTGTTGAGACTCCTTTACAATTATCCATATTCAACTGAGAATGAATCTCAAGAATATATTTAGATTGAGAAAGAATGAGATCATATGACACGTTTTTAACTTCTATATCCAAAAAGTAGTTTAAATAAACAAGATCTTTAAAAAACAAAATGAGAAGCCAAGAAATCAATAACATGCCTAATCAATCTAGGATGATTTCCTGTGACCAAGATATCATCAACATAGACAAGCACATAAATAGTTGCAGCCAAGTTATTTAAAATAAATAAAGAGGTGTCAGATTCTGACTTAATAAATCTCATTTTCTATAGATGATCACGTAGTGCAGTATACCATGGCCAGAGGGGCTTGTTTTAGACCATAAATGGCTTTCTTCAATCTTCAAACATGAGACGGAAATTAGGAATCAACAAAGCCCTGAGGTTGAGACATAAAAACATGTTCAGTCAACTGGTAAGAAAGCATTGTTGAGGTCGAGTTGATGAATTGGCCAACTATGCTGCACGGTTATGGATAGCACCATCCGCACTGTTGTTGGTTTGCCAACTGGACTGAAGGTTTCGTATAAATTCAAGTTAGGGCGTTGCGAGAACCCCTTTGCAACCAGGCAATCTTTGTAGCGATCTATAGAGCCATCTGGTTTTCTCTTTATGCGATACAACCACTTGCGGTCCACAATATTTTTCATTGGGGCTCTTGGTACCGATTTCCAAGTTTGATTCCTCATCAAAGCATCATATTCTGCTTTCATATCTTGTCTCCACTCTTCATGGATATTAGCTTGTTTGAAGGTTGTTAGCGTAGTAGATAAATGAGTTAGCACACTGAACTGTCTTTTGGGCTTGAAAATGTTATTCTGGGATTTGGTGGTTATACGAGTTGGTGCAGGATTTGGAGTTGGCATGGTGGGTTATTCTGGTAATGGGTTACTAGACAATGGGTTGGATGAATGTATGTTGCCAGGGAGTGAAGAAGTTATCAGTTGAGAGGTGGTTAGGGATGGTGCAGCAGGGGTTAGAGTTAAAGTGTTGGTGCTGGATTTACGTCTTTGGTATGTTAGCAAAGCTGGAGGCTGGATTTCTGAAGGAGTATGATGCGGAAAAGAAGGAAGAAGGAATTACCTGGATTCTCCGTAGCAGCTGATATTACCTGGTCGGAACTGAAGGAGGGAGCATTACTTAATACTGGACCGGGTAAATTAGACTCTAAAGAGACTGGTATTGGTGGAGGTATATCTAGAGAGAAATTTTGAATTTGAACTGGCTTAGGAGTGTCCTCTCTGTAGTTAATTTCTTTCCATGTCAGTTGTGAAAATCTTTTCCTAATATTAAGAAACATATTTCTAAAAGGAAAAATATTTTCATAAAAAAGAACATTATGGCTTATGAAGATTTTTGACTGGACTAGGTCAAATAATATATGGGCATGATGGCTTTGAGAAACACCTAAATACACACAAGGGTAGCCCTGGGCTCCAACTTAATTTTGGTGTAGGGTTTAAGCCATGGTTAACATTGACAACCAAAGATTTAAGAGTGGTGTAGTTGGGTGATTTATCAAATAATTTTTGGTAGAGTTACTCTATCACGACCCAAAATCTATCCAGTCGTGATGGCACCTAACCCAATCTGCTAGGTAAGCCAAATAATATTCAATACAACTCAACTGAAAATAATAAGAGATTAATAATGAATTATCTTAAAATTTATACAATAACCCAAGAACTGGTAGTACAAATTATGAGCCACTAAATGTTTAAATTTATAAAGTTGGTATGAAGATAGTTACAACATCTATTTAAAATATACATAAACAGAACTTAAATCTTGAACTACCAAGAACAAGTGGTAGTTATGTCTAGAAAGCAGGTACATCTTCAATGCCGGCTCCTGCTATATTCAACAGCATTAACTCCAAGATCTGCACGCGCAAGGTGCAGAAGTGTAGTATGAGTACAAGCGACCACATGTACTCAATAAGTAACAAACTTAACCTCAGGTTGAAAGTAGTGACGAGGTCCAAAGATGGTCAGACTCCAACACCAATAGCCAATAACGATTCATAACAATATAATGAAGATAGTAAAACTAAATAACTTAAGAGATATTATGCTCAACTAATTCACAGTTATGGGAAGGTAGACATACTTTACAAGTATAACAGTCAAGTCCAAATTGTTCCACTGAGAAACCAATTAAACATGAGTTGATCTAAGAGCTGTGTTCTTCCAAAACTTTCAACAACATATAAGCCCTTTCATTTACCAGATAGCATGAGGAAACTACATTTTTATACCTACATGTCAAATATACATGTCAAATCATCAAATGTCATATTACCATCTAGCATGAAGAAGATACATCTCTATGCCTATATGTCAAATATACATGTCAAGTCATCAAGGTCATATACCGTCTAGCGTGAGGAAAATACATCTCTATGCCTATATGTCAAATATACATGTCAAGTAAATAATTTTACATTGATATCATCAAGTAAACACACACACACACACACACACACACTTAGCACACTCCAGGTGCCTGACTCAAATGCCCCACTTTGTCACACTCAATCACTTAGCATTGTACGGGTGCCTGGCATCAATGCCCCAAATCACGTGTAAATATCACTTTGCCTGCTGGTATGCTAGACTCCAAAGGGGCGGATCCTGTCCAAGCACTAATCAATATTACATAGCCCAATAGTGGGACATGGTGCAGGATAGCCTCAAATCAGTGCCACTTAGCCCAATGAGGGCTTGGCATATGTGTCACCTCAATATCAATATAATATTGCGGTGTGCAACCCGATCCAACATAACTCACAACACGACTCTACAGCCCACATCAGTCATCAATCCGCTTAAGTCTTCATATGTCAACATATCACAAAAACATAATCCAATCATTTAATACGGAATATCAAAATATGCCTCAAATACAGTTCAAACTCGTGTCACGTACAAGGACATCAATAACATCTGAGACACCATATCAAAAGTGCGCAGAGTCAGAGATATAACATACAGATGTAACTATAATCATTGTACAATATTTCTACGGTTAAAGCAAATAGTTCAACATAGCAAAAATAGCCCTGTCATGTCTCAAATAATTAAGCATGTGGCCTAGACATATTTCTAGTATGAATAATATCTCACGCAGTCATATAAATGGAGAAAACATGATATCAAAGAAGCATGATAGAAAAACAAGGCACATAATAGCCTAAGAACTATCCGGATCATGAATACCTCGGTGCACGCACACACGCCCATCACCTAGCACGTGCGTCACCCCAAACTCATTTCAAATATCATAGTTCTCAGGAATATTTACCCTCAAATCCAAGTTTAGGTATGTTACTTACGTCGAACAAGACAAATCAAATATCGAACAAGCCAAACAATACTCTAGAAATGTTATTCCGCGACAATCAACCTCCGAATGGCCCTAAACTAGCCAAAAGTAACTTAAAAACATCAAATAATGCCATAGGAAACAAACCCAAGCGATAAAGATCGAATCTTTAATCAAATACTCAAAGTCAACAAAAAAATCAACCCCGAGCCCGCACCTTGAAATCCGACAAAACTCACAAATTCAACAAGCTATTCGATTACGAGTCCAATCGTACTAATTTTACTCAAATTCGACTCTGAATCAATGTTTATGTTCAAAATCCAATTATACACTTTAAGAAAGTTTAGAACCCCCCCTCCCTCCCCTAATTTCTCTTTTAAATTCATAAGCAAAATGCCAAAATCGAAGATGGAATCATAGAATATAATTAAAATCGAGTCGAAAATACTTACCCCAATCCATGTGGTAAAAAACTCCTCTCCAAAATCGCCCTAAACCGAGCTCCAAATAAGCCCTCGAATTAAATACAATCTGCCCAAGCATTTCCACATTTGTGGACAAAGTGGCACACCTGCGCTCCCGCTTTAGCGAGAAGAAGCTCGCATATGCAACTTTCACCTACCTCACTTCCAACCGCATATGCGCAAAATAATCCACATCCGCGACATCGCAGAAAAGCGAACACGTCCACAGAAGCGGACACCCACCTTGGAGCCTTGAGCTCGCATCTGCGATCAATCTTCCGCACATGCGACCTTGCACCTGCTTTCCCGCACTACGTAGAAGAGAAATACCTAACCATGCCATAACATTGCATAAGCGACCCAAATCTTGTAGAAGCAAATCCGCACATGCGCTCCAACATGCGTAGATGCGAAACACCAGTACCAGGCCTGCCAAAGAATATGGAAATGATCTGAAACTCACCCGAGCTCCTCGAGACCCTGTCCGAACATACAAAGTCTCAAAATATAACGTGGACCTACTCGAGGCCTCAAATTACACATAACAACATCAAAATCACTAATCGCACCTTAGATCAAACTTAATGAACGTTTGAACTTTCAACTTCTAAAACTCGTGCCGAACCACATCATATCAACTCGGAATGACCTCAAATTTTGCACACAAGTTACAAATGACATAATGAACCTATTCCAACCCCCGAAAAATAATTCAAATCTGATATTATCAAAGTTAACTCCCGGTCAAACCTATGAATCTTCCAAACCTTCAAATTGCCAACTTTTGCCAAATAGAGCCGAAACCTCATAGAAATATCCAAATGCAAATCTGGGCATACACCCAAGTCTAAAATCACCATCCGTACCTAATGAAACCATCAAAACTTCGGTCTGTGATCAAATACATAAAAGTCAAACTTGGTCAACTCTTTCAACTTAAAGCTTTCTATTTTAGAACCATTCTTCCAAATCAATCCGGAACCACTTGAAAACCAAAACCGACGATACGCGCAAGTCATAATATACCATACGAAACTAATCATTACCTCAAATCACCGAATCAAATGCAAATGCTCAAAACGACCGGTCGGGTCATTACATTCTCCCCCACTTAAACATACGTTTGTCCTCGAACATGCCAAGAGTCGTTCCAAAGCTATCAAATTACTGTATAAACTTCATCATACACATACTCATGGTTGATACCACATCATCCCAATCCACATAAGCCTGACAACACAACCTAACTTAAGATCCTTACTTCAACCTTACCCCATAAACCTTAGATTCAAATCTCCAATATTCGGAATCCATTACCAGAACTGATTCTCACACCCATATACTGTATAAGTATGAACCAGCCAAAACAAGACATAACTATAACCCTAAATTTAATCACATGATATACTACATAGCTAAGATACTCATAGCAATAACTTCCGACCACAATAGCTGCTCAATAACTAATTCGGTACCGGTAACAAACCTCATATCAATTAAAACATTATTCTGAACTTTTATACACCGCCAATGATAAAAGAAACACGTAAATACTCATAACCACTCATCAGATCAATAAGTCGTGGAGCTCTCTCGCCCAATAAAAATCATAGCAAAATTCTAAGTTTACTAGAGACGTTATTCTTCCAAACATACCTTAATCAAATCTGATAACACTCATTCTAGGTCTTATAACCTCATTTCACCCAGTACAAGCTGCTTCGCCAACACGCCACACAAGCTCTACCTCGAGCCACATACCGTGCAAGTCGTGCACCAAACAAGCAACAATTCAAATGTACCAAATGATGGGAAGAGAATCAAATGAGAGAACCGCCCTGCAAGCTCAACATATTTCACCACAAGACGCAATGCCACGAAACCATCTCACAAAGGAGAAATAAAACACATGAAATGAGTACAAAGGATCATATCCCAACATAACTTCGCTGCAATGCGTGACCAAACACCGATCCATATGGAATACCTCGAGTCGTGATGCTCACAATCAACAACCATATGCATATCAAAAAACAAACATATGAGGCGCATGACCATAACCATAGAGAAACAAATAGCTCAATATACTACTAACAGGAAGGCCATAACCAAGGCGCAATCAACCATCCAACTCTCCAAGAGCCAACTCGCTTGAATTCTGCCACAATGCCCAGATAAAACCGCATCATGTGCATAAATAGCTAAGGGTCTCGCAACCCATCATCACATAGAAGAGTAACATATGGAAAATATCAGAACACGAATAGGATTAACTTTATCCAATGGCAATCCCCTCAACAATAACTGTGTTGAGTAAACAAATTCGACCGGATGTAGAATACATATTCTCATTAGGCCTACCAGTGGCCTCCAAATCGATTTTGGTCCTTCTGATATGAGTAAATAATATTTCCAAAGATCCACTGAAACCTATCCATAACACATGCCATCAACTCTCTAACTCTGGCCATATCTCCATAGTGCGCAACCAAGGAATAGTCCACCAATGAGACTCCCAATCTCCAAATCACAAGAATACAAAAATCTCCTTATCCGATCCCAGCTCGAGCACTCAATAACTAACACATTTATCAAGCACAATCATCTTACGTGAAATACTTCCATAATTCTCCCGTTCCATATAGCAAAATTTGAACATCAGTAGTCGGCCAACTAGGCGATCACCGTAATACCAGTCAAGCGTCCGCAAGTCAAAAATATACACTCTTCTTAGGAAATACCATATAGTACTAGCAACCTTATAAACATCTGATCCCGTCTATGCTATCTAGAACACATGACCTTCCCTTCCAAACCAAAATACAAACTTGTACATACAAATCCCCATCTCACACGCTGCATCGCATCTATCATGCCATCACATGAAAACACAAGTACCCTATTATCAACTCTGATTCACAAGTAGGATAGTCACCCCATCGACCACAAACCTTCCATTTGACCTTGTGCACGAGGAAATCACAACACGCAACATACTCCTCATACCTATCAAAAATATCCATCCCAAGTTATGGCAGAATTATCGGGAACTCTTCGAAACCTACTAGCACAAGAGCAAGCCATCAGTATTGAATCCCTCTAACTCAACCAAGGTTGCCAAACCCAAGAGTGTTTACACAAAACACCAGTAAAGACTAACCCATTATAAGAACCAAAAGAATCGATCATATCCATTACTATGTTGATCCAATCTACTACTAAGTTGTCCTATTTCTCCGAGTTCCTTCTGAATTGCCTTGAAGTTAACACTTCTCCTTGCCAATACACCATGATCCTTGCCTAAAGCTCACCACAAGAGATCCTAGCATGAAATCACGTCGTCCTAAAGCCCATAAGCCATTGTATTCCCTCTTAAGCACCAGAAAATACCACATCCGAGATACCCACTTTGAAGCGACCTCATGTGAATTTAAAGTTATTTCTTTAACCTCTTTGATACTGAAATGTAGAATCCATAATGATACAGAAATACCGCGAGTCTTGACACCATCCAATGCTAATCTCAGATCTTAGCCATTTACAAATTCGAAAATTTTCCAAATACCACATATAAATCTTGAACCCATTAGAACCTTCTTGAGATCCATCCACCCTACTTTAATATCAAATACACCACCAAAACGAGGCGAACAACCGGTGCCCTATTAGCACACCAATACCCAAAGAAGTAACCCCACCTTAACGCAACCGAGTGACTCCCTTTTCTTAGCACATTGCATCCATCACGAATAACAAACCTAAACTATTCCAAGATTTTCATATATCCATAAAGTGTAGTACATCATGCATCCAGAAATTTTCTTAGTTGAGTCATCCTTGAAATCAACCTCTTCAAGCCATAACCGAACCACAAGTATGCCTCAGACCAAACTAATATAATATTTGACTATGTAACCTGATTGCCGATAGCAGACTCCCCCACTTGGTTCAAAACCATAGAACACAACATCTGATAACCCACAATACCCTTACTCCATAATTGCCATGATCTCATACTGTAATTCAACTAAATCCTTCATATGCTCATGTAGCACCAGCCATATATAGAATACCTCAAATCTTCTGCTAAGCGCATATCCATTCTCATGACAGTCGTGCGACCCTCCTCAGGCGGTCCAAACTCAAATTGAAACACATACAACCTAAATTTAGAAAGAAACCCTCCACAAAACATCATAAGAATCGCACATCCATAGACTACCTCGCAGGTGATAACCTACCTGCTTCTCCTCAACATGCATATCTCTTCATGGTCACAACCACTAAGCGACAACTTAACCTTCCCCAGTATGAATTCAACAACAAGACACAAGAATTTACTCCACAAATGAACAATATAAAAAATCCCTCAAAACACCTAAAACTCAAGATTGTGCAAAAAATCAAAACAATACTCGGGGATCCATAGTACCTTCATATTCCAAGCAAAACTCTTTTCGTAACCTCAAAGCCATCTAAACACACCCCGTATTAGCATCATACTTGTCATATAGCTATTCAAATACTCATTGAGCCATCAATCCCACTCCTAGGGAAACTATCGGACATATGACTCCAAAAGCACATACTAACAAAGCTGAAACCACTGAGCCCAAGTTGTGGTCTGAACCTGGCCTCAAGTACTCCAGACTGGCCCATTACCAAAACACAAAAAATACATCTCGCACCTCATCCATGGAATCGCAAGCCATCGATGCATAGCTGATACCGAGCGCTCAACATAACATACAGGTGAGTGGAAGGGATTCAAGAGATATGCTTCAAGCTGAATCAGTGTTGCCCGATAAGGAAAGAAAGATGGGAAATTTCCCTACATGCCTTGTAGCCTCTCAAAGATAGGTACGGACGTCATCATACCGATCCGCAAGACTCTACTAGAAACTAGCTCATGACTCATAGAACCTATGAACCTAGAACTCTGATACCAACTTGTCACAATACAAAATCTATCCAGTCGTGATGGCACCTAACCTAATCTGCTAGGTAAGCCAAATAACATTCAACACATCTCAACTGAAAATAATAAGAGATTAATAATGAATTATCTGAAAATTTATACAATAACCCAAGAACTGGTAGTACAAGTCATGAGCCACTAAAAGTTTAAATTTACAAAGCTGGTATGAAGATAGTTACAACATCTATTTGAAATATACATAAACAGAACTTAAATCTCGAACTACCAAAAATAAGTGGTAGTTATGTCTAGAAAGTAGGTACATCTTCAATGCCGGCTCCTGCTATATTCAACAACATTAACTCCAAGATCTGCACGCGCAAGGTGCAGAAGTGTAGAATGAGTACAAGCGACCCCATGTACTTAATAAGTAACAAATCTAACCTCAGGTTGAAAGTAGTGACAAGGTAGAAAGATGGTCAGAGTCCAACACCAATAGCCAATAACGATTCATAACAATATAATGAAGACAGTAAATCTAAATAACTTAAGAGATATTATGCTCAACTAGTTCACAATTACGGGAAGGTAGAGATACTTTACAAGTATAATAGTCAAGTCCAAATATTTCCAATGAGAAACCAATTAAACATGAGTTGATCTAAGAGTTGTGTTCTTCCTAAACTGTCAACAACAATTATGCCTTTTTCATTTGCTAGATAGCATGAGAAAAATATATTTCTATACCTACATGTCAAGTCATCAAATGTCATATTACTGTCTAGCATGAGGAAAATACATCTCTTTGCCTACATGTCAAATATACATATCCAGTCATCAAATATCATATTACCGTTTAGTATGAGGAAGATACATCTCTATACCTATATATCAAATATACATGTTATGTCATCAAGATCATATACCGTCTAGCATAAGAAAAATATATCTATATGCCTATATGTCAAATATACATGTCAAGTAAATAATTTCACAGTGATATCATCAAGTTTACACACACACTCACTTAGCACCCTCCAGGTGTGCTCAAATGCCCCACTTTATCACACTCAATAACTTAGCATTATACGGGTGCCTGAAACCAATGCCCTAAAGCACGTGTAAATATCATTGTGCCTGCGCCCACTACTGGTATGTTAGATTGCGGAGGGGCGGATCCTACCCAAGCGCTAATCAATATGACATAGCCCAATAGTGGGGCCTGGTGTACGTGTAGCCACAAATCAGTGCCACTTAGCCCAATGTGGGCCTGACACTACAATATCAAAATTACCGTTGCGGCATACAACCCGATCTAACATAATTCACAACATGGCTCTACAGCCCTCAACATTCATCAATCCGCTCAAGTCTCTATATGCAGACATCCCACACAAACATAATCTAATTAAATAATACGGAATACCACAATATGCCTCAAATACAGTTTAAACTCGTGCCACATACAAGGACACCAATAACATGTGCGATAACATTCCAAAAGTGCACAGAGTTAGAGATATAGCATGTGAATGTATCTATCATAATTGTACAATATGACTACGCCTAAAGCAAATAACTCAACATGGCAAAAATAGCCCTATTATGGCTCAAACTATTAAGCAGGTGGCCTAGACATGATTTCTAGTATGAATAATATATCACGTAGTCATATAAATGGAGAAAATATGGTATCAAAGAAGCGTGATAGCAAAACAAGGCATATAACAGCCTAAGAACTAACCGGATTATTAATACCTCGGTGCACGCACACGCGCTTGTTACCTAGCACGTGCATCACCCCCAACCCATCTCAAATATCATAGTTCTCAGGGATATTTATCCTCAAATTCAAGTTTAGGAATGTTACTTACCTCGAACAAGCCAAATCAAATACTTATCAAGCTAAACAATACTCTAGAAATGCCATCCCGCGAGAATCAACCTATGAACGGCCCGAAACTAGCCAAAAATAACTCAAAAATATCAAATAAGGCCATAGGAAACAAATCCATGCGATAAAGGCCGAATCTTTAATCAAATACTCAAAGTCAACTAAAAAGCCAACCCTGAGCCCTCACTTCAGAACCTGACAAAACTCATAAATTCTGACAATGCATTCGATTACGAGTCCAATCACAATAATTTTACTCAAATATGACCCCGAATCGATGTTCAAAACCCAATTATTTCTCAGATGGAATTATAGAATATAATAAAAACCAAGTCAAAAATACTTAACTCAATCCATTTGGTGAAACGTCTCTCCAAAATCGCCCAAAACTGAGCTCCAAATATCCAAATGTGATAAAATGAATAAACCCTCGAATTAAATACAATATGCTCCGGCATTTCCGCATTTGAGGTGGCGCACCTGTGCTCCCACTTTTGCGAGAAGAATCTCGCATATGCGACTTCCACTTACTTGACCGCCAGCCACATCTGCGCAAAATATTTGCATTTGCGACATTACCGAAGCGCGAACACGTCCGTAGAAGCGGACACCCCTGGAGCCTTGAGCCTGCATCTGCGATCAACCTTCCATAGATACGACCTCACACATGCGTTCCCTCACCAAGCAGAAGCGGAACACCTGACCATTCCACAACCCCGCAGAAGTGACCCAAATCTCGCAGAAACGAATCCGCACATGCGCTCCAACATACACATATGCGAAACACCAGAACCAGGCCTGCCAAAGAACATGGAAATGATCTTAAACTCATTCGGAACTCACCCGAGCCCCTCGAGACCCTATCCGAACATACCAACAAGTCCCAAAACATAACACAGACCTACTCGAGGTCTCAAATAACACATAACAATATCATAACCACCAATCGCACCTCAAATCAAACTTAATGAACTTTTGAACTTTCATCTTTCAAAACTCGTGCCGAACCACATTAAATCAACTCGGAATAACCTCAATCCCGGTCAAACCTATGAACCTTCCAAACCTTCAAATTGCTCACTTTCTCCAAATAGATCAAAAACCTTATAGAAACATCCAAATGTAAATCCGGGCATACACCTTAGTCCAAAATTACCATCCGGACCTAACGGAACTATCAAAACTTTGCTCCGACATCAAATACACAAAAGTCAAATTTGGTCAACTCTTCCAACTTAAAGCTTCCTATTTAAAAATTATTCTTTCAAATTAATCTCGAACTACTTGAAAATCAAAACCGATGATATGCACAAGTCATATTACACCATAAGAAGCTAATTATGACCTCAAACTACCAAAACGAATGTAAATTCTCAAAATGATCGGTCGGATCATTGCAGACTTGTTATTTAGAATGGGCGTAGGAAGCCAATTAATAAGATAGACAGCAAGATGGCAGGCAAAATACCATATGGCGATGCCGACGTTCAGCTATGGCAACACGTTGAGGCGTATAAGAAAGTGAAATTAAGTGTTCAGTGCCATTTTGTTGAAGCTAAGACTGAAAACTTGTGTAGTCACGCCTTCCATCTATATAAGTAATCTTTGTTTTAAAAAAGTTTCTACTAAAGGAAAATTTTTTTAGAATAGAGATATGATTTCACTTTTATTTTTAATTATATACATCCAAGTATACTTCGTGTATTGATCAACAAAAATAGAGTAATATAATTTTTTTGTCTAGTGATCAAACATGTGATGATCTCCATAATCACTATAAATAACCTGAAGAGGAATATTACTAGATAAAGTGAGTCATTGAAATGGAAAATAATGTGCTCTATTAGATGAAAAATATTACAAAATTTAAATTTGTCTTTAATAGCAACAAGTAAAGAAAACTTCTTCAAAATAAAGTTTAAAATTGCCAAATGAGGATGACCCAAGCAACAATGCCACAACTGAACGAGGGCTTTTGTGGAGGCGAGTATGATAGATGCTAGTTGGGGTTGCAAATGCGGCCACTCATAGAGTCCATTCTTACTCCGGCCTTGTACTAGCGACTTCATGTATGCAGGTACTTCACAAGAAAAGTAAAAGGGAAAAATTCAACAAATGTTAGATTGTCTTGACAAAAGTTAGCTACAAAAATTAGATTCTTTTTAATTGACGGAGCACATAGAGTGTTAGAATGACTGAAAGTAGTAGATGCTTGTATTTGAGTTGAACCAGTATGAGTGATGGGAATGATTATACGGTCACCCATAGATATTTCCTCATTGCATTTATACTCTTCAAGGTTGTGAGACTCAGCCGTGACATGATGAGTCGCACCAGAATCTAGAACCCATGAGTATCCGCTTGACTACAGACCTGAAGCAAAGTTGGCCTCAACTTCAGAGTGATTATGCGATTTGGAGTGACATACATCTGCAGTATGACAAAATATTTTGCACAGTTGACATCTAACAGATTGTCCCCAATTTTGCTGTTTGTTGGAACCTAATTATCGAGACGGAGATTGTTTCCATTGCAAATTATTGAAGCGATGATTGATCCTGTTAGCATAGGGTGGCAGATTGGTCTTCTGGGCTACAACAACTATGATGATGGAAGATGACTTCTCAAGGTATTGGTATTTGAGGAAAATCTCATGATCTGTGATCTTGTGAAACAATTCCTCAAAACTCAAAGGAGAGTCTCGTGCTCTTATAGCAACATAGAATTCACGGTACTTAGGGCCCAATCCGTTTAGAATCTTGACGACAAGTTCGTCATCAGTTAATGGGGATGCAACAACTTTGAGTGCATCAGAGAGAGAGAGAACCTCTTGTAAGTATTCTGCAATGGACTTAGAGGTCTTCTTAATATTTTACAATTGGTCTCGCAAGCTAAAAATACGAGTGTTGCTCTTGTTGGCGTAAGCCGTGTGAAGGAGTTCCCATGCATTTTGAGCAGATAGAGCAGTGGCAATAATAGGAGAAATGGTAGGATCCACAGATGCCATCATTTCTTGTTGGATCAGCTGATCGTGAGAGAACCAGAATTGGTACCTATAATTTAGAGTCGTAAAATTATTTTGTGTAACAGTCATTGGTGGTGCAGGTTTTGTTCCATCAAGATGTCCCATGAGTTGATGGCCATTGAGTAGCATCACAAGTTGTGCTTTTCAGGTTTAGAAATTGAAGTTACCTTGTAGTTTGATAGGTAACAATGCAGAGGGATTAATTTGTATGACATGAGTAGTAGATGAAGCTATAGGTGTATTATTGTTGGCAGCAGTAGCATCACCTGAGTTAATAACAACCAGAGTGACTATATTTCCTGTTGCAGCCATAGATAGGGGAAAAATGGATCTGACTCATTAGAGCTTATGAGAGCTCCGATACCATACAAAATCTAATAAAGAAAGCTGTCAAATGATGATGTGATTCATTCAATAACGAAGCTTTAAATACACCAAAGAATAACAACCTAGTGTTAAAGTAAAGGAACTGACTGCTAGCTATACTCCCAAACAATTAGGAGGAAGATTTATTCAGAACAATAACTATTGCTAGAAATGCTCCTAAACAGTAGGAGATTTAATCAAAATCTGTAACAAGAATAACTGATAAGATAAGGATGCTTAATATAATGGAGAATAGATAGGAAAATTATAACGGTATTGCTATCACACCAGATCCTGAGCCAAAACTGTATTTAATCTTTATTCCCAGTTGAGAACCTCACGAATCCTATAAAAATCCTTTCTTTCTTACTTAACCGCCCCACATGATTTCACCCCTTACCGTTGACCTTGTTAGGTAACCTCCTATATAGACGGAAGACATACTTCAGAGTAATCACGTTCTTCCACAAAGCATCCGCCTAACATTCAAATATACATAGTCATCTCCCCAAAAGAGCTCAGCTAACCGTAACTAATATCTAAATTCCTATTCCCCCACCACATTCTTGGAACTGCTAACCAGAAGAAATAACTAAAGAGAGTGTTTTCATAACAAAGTCAAGGAGGGTGTGATCAAGGGGAGAACTCCCGACGGGAGTAATTTGGCTCAATTGGAAGAGATTTAACTATGTAGTGTGATTGGATCCATAACTCTCTTAGTCCC
This sequence comes from Nicotiana tabacum, assembly GCF_000715075.1. Classification (NCBI taxonomy): domain Eukaryota; kingdom Viridiplantae; phylum Streptophyta; class Magnoliopsida; order Solanales; family Solanaceae; genus Nicotiana; species Nicotiana tabacum. Next base: position 87,848,496 of record NC_134092.1, on the reverse strand, counting down.
TCCAACCTCACTACGTTAGTTTACCTAACATGAACAAATTCCCTAAACATCTTTGTCACTCAAATTGATTTTTAAAGTGATGGTCCATATTACTAGCACAATTTTAAGCTGTACACATACATGACCAACATTTGCATGGACTTTCAGACAAGTATTAGTAACCATGAGTTTGAACTATAAAGGTATTAAATATGATGATAGAGGGAAAATGTCATTAGATGGTTAATACTTAAAAGTGACAAAATGTAGTAATACGTAACAGAAATGCATAATTTAATATTTTAAATTTTGTCACCATGCACAAGCTATGGTTGATGAAGGTATGGACAATGAAATGAGAAGGGGGAAATATTACTATAAACAACTCGGTGAGCAATGCATAACTGAAAACTAGAGGCATGCTCTGCATATTAACATTGACTCCGTGATCCTTATCTGTTTGACTTCAACTCATAAGAGCCCAATCCCACCATATATTTGTTACTGATGTTATCTTAGCTGATATATTTCCATAAATCAGCACAAAAATTACCTATTTTCATTTCCATCACAGCCACAACTAACATGTAAAGTCAGAAATAATTTATAGTTTGTACAATGAAATCAAATATCTTCCCCAAGAATCGTCAAATGAATTCAGGAATTTTCATAATTCCAACAATTTAAATCTTTTCCGAAGAAAATTGAATTAATCTGACATCAATGAATCATGAGCAACTTGATCTTCAAGGTGGATGCTTATTACTACCTCTATTCAATTTATGTCCTGTGTTTGAATATGCGCAGAGCTTAAGATATTAATTTGACTTATATATTATTAGTGATAGTAGAAGATAATATTTAAGTCTATTTATAAAATTTACCGTTACCAAAAAAATTTAAAGTAGAAGTTGGAAGTTAGTTTGATGGAGAAACATAACGACAAAAGCTTAAAACTTGAATAGCTTAATGAGTTTGAATATTGAAAGTTGCAGTATAAAATATTTTGGAACATCTCTAAAAAGAAAGTTTAAACATAAATTGGAACGATATGAAGACAAGTTTTATGACTGTAAAACAATGCACTTGAGTAAAGATAGTTTGCATTCAGTTCTGAGCATTGAAACTAAGACACCAATAACAATGAAAAGTAGTCATCACTCTAGAAAACAAAATAGATTTGGATGTATAGAAAAGCATACATAGCACAAGATCAATATTGATCATATCAAAGGCTTTACATATTTGTCCGCTAATCAATTCTCAAGTTGTAGTTCCACTTAGCTCCCTAATCGTGAATAGCAAGGTTGGAATTGCAACAAAAAGACCCTCCCTCACCTCAACCCCCACCCACTTACAAAAAAGGAAATAAAGGGGGAGCCTAGAAAAAAAAATAACAATGAAGACAGAAAGAGAAAACAAGAATATACGAGATGTTGGAAAACTAATTAAAAGTTGTAGTAGAAAATCTTAATTTTTTAGAATTTTATATTTGCTAGTTTATTTAATTTATATCTAAATAAGATTTGTAGTCAGGATTATATAGAAATAGGTTTTTATGTTTCTAGTTGAAGTAGGTTTCGTACTATTATAAATAGAGGAATCGTTAGTTTATTTTATGTATTGAGATGCGTGGAGAGATTTATAATAATATATTTTTCTTCATATTGGCATCAGAGCATTTACGATCTTGGGAGAGAGTCAAGTAGCTTTCGTTGCCGGCAGGCGACACTAGAAAATGTGTGCCCCCGTATGGCCAAAGTTTTGTTGGCAAATATCTGGCCAATGATTATATTAGCAAAAGCCGAGCCAATGATACATGCATGAAAAAATAATTATGCTGAGAAGGATTATAAAAAATAAAAAATAAATAAATAAAAAGATTGCAAGCTTAAAGAGGTGCAAGAAAATATAGCACAAGAGGAAGAGACTCTTCTGAAGGTTTGAAGAGAAAAATAATTGAAAAGAAATTGGAAGTTGGAAGGAAAATTGAAGGTTGAAGAGAAATGCATTATTGGAAGTTAAAGACAAGTGCTTCAACAAAATTGAGTGTTGGTGACAAAGTGAATCAACGGTAGTTGAAGACAGATGCTTTAACAAAATTATGTATTGGTGACAAAGTACATCAACGGGAGTTGAAGACATGTGCTTCAATAAAATTGGATGTTGGTGAAAAAGTGCATCAACGAGAGTTGAAGATAAGTAGTTCAACAAAATTGAGTGTTGGTAATAAAGTGCACCAACGGGTATTGAAAAAATGTGCTTCAACAAAATTAGTTGTTGTTGGCAAAGTACATCAACGAGTATCAGGACCCCAAAGCCCACAAATATTGTGATGGTACCTAACCCAACTCGCTAGGTAAGACAAACCATATATGCTACTACTACAATGAGAAATCATCAATATTATAAATAAGGCTGCAAAGGATTTTAATACAATTACCTTAAGGACTGGTAGTACAAGTCATGAGCTATTATGATTTCGATTTACTAATTTGGTAAAAAGAATATATACAACATCTGTTTGAAAATTACATAAACAGAAATGAAATCCTAAGTTATCATGAACAAAAGGGTAGCATGAATCTGGCACGCTGGTACACCTCAAAAGCAAAGCTCCGTCTTCATAGCTACTCAGCTCAAGAAATCTACACGCAAGGTGCAAAAGTGTATTATGAGTACAACCGACCCCATGTACTCAGTAAGTATCTTCACTAATCTCAGAGAAGTAGTGACGAGATTTTTAAGTCGAAAGATACTCACTAGTTAAATAACATGTGCGCTATATCAAAGACTGGCAACAAGAAGTGTAGCAGAAAATAATAACTATAATCTCATCAGAACAAGTGATAATAATTTAATACAAGTAATGGCTCAGCTTCAACAATAAGTCATTAAATGAAATCGCATACATAAGGCACCTTGTACCCACATTATCAATCACACTCGTACGGCAAAGACCTCGTGCCACAATATAAGTCACACCCCGTACGGCAAGGACCCCGTACCACAATATAAACCACACTTGCATGACAAAGACCTCGTATCACATTATAATTTGATTCTATGTCAACTGCCAAATAATACGTTCAAGAGAAGTTTTCAAGAATCAAATATAGTAATGCATGACAACAACTTTCTTTTTACTTCAATCCGTTTGGCTACCAACAACTCAACAGAATATGCGATAACAACTCCACGTAGGTAAATCCATCTTGGCAACCAAATCGTCAAGTAATAATAGAGGCATAGATTAGCATGTTAGAAACAACGCAATAAATCATGTAAAGATGCATGACACACATAAAGAAGTCATAAGCACAAACAAGAATGCATCTCTTGTTGTCACGACCCAATTTTCCACTATAGGTCGTCATGGCGCCTAACGTCACCGCTAGGCAAGCCAACGGTAAACTTTCCATATAATTGTTTATTTTAATATTCTTAAAGTAATTAGTTTTATTTAATAAGAGAATAATTAATAGGTGATTGTAGTAATTTAAAGCATAAAATAACGAAAGAGTGAAATAGTGAATTTAATAATCAAAACCATAAAATTTCTACTAGAATCTCCCAAAACCCGGTATCACAAATGCATGAGCAAACTAGTAGAATATACAAAACCTCTTATACCACTATCTGGAGTAAGATAGACAAAAAACTAAATACAACAAGAAGAGACTCCGAGTGTTGCAGAACGGGCATAGAGAGCAACTCACCGCTAAGTCTCCGGATAGCGGGGGTATGCGACTGTATGGCCACCAAATGCACCTGCTTCAGACTGCACAATTAGTGCAAAAGTATAGTATGAGTACATAAATAATATGTACCCAATAAGTATCTAGTCTAACCTTGAAGAAGTAGTGATGAGGGGTCGATATCGACACTTACTAAGGGTCAATAAATAAAGTGTAGAAAATATAAATAGGCATGGAATACATCTGTAATAACGCAATAATGAACAATAAATAAGTGGTTCTTTAACTAGATATCAACTAATATCTCCAACGATCACATACTAATTTTAACAAATAAGAGCCATCAAGTAATTATAAATTCTCAAGTCATGGAAGAAATATCAAGTATAATCGGACTCCAAGCAATATCACGCACGATTTATGCCGAGATCGTACGGTCCGATTCAGAATAATGTATACAATATCGAGGGTCGACCGGCACGAACCATAGATGCATCTATTATACTGCCGAGGCATTTGGCCCGATCCATGGGAGGAGAGAACACTCTATGAACTCTGATTCGCCACTACATAAGAATAATACTCAAGGAAGGTATATGTAACGACCTGACCGGTTGTTTTGAGCTCTAGCACTTCGTTCGATAGTTTGAGGCCTTGAATAACTTCACTTCAGGTATTATGACTTGTACACATGATCAGAATTCAATTTCGGGAAGTTCGGATTTGATTTGAAAAGAAAATTCTAATTTTGAAAGCTTTAAGTTGGCGGAATTGATTAAGGTCCCAACAGGTTCGTATGATGATTTTGAACTTGGGCGTATATCCCATGTCGAGTTTTGGATGTTCCAGGAGCGTTTAAGCGCCTATTGTGGAAAGTTGGCATTTTGAAAGAATTTCATAAATTTGGGCTGAAGTTTATTTTAATATTATCGATGTTCGTTTGGAATTCCGAGCCTGGGAATAGTTCTTTATGGTGATTTTGGTCTTAGGAGTGCGTCCGGGTGTGGATTTGGAGGTCTGTAGGTCATTTTGGGGTCATTTGAGTAAGTTGGAAGTTGGGGAATTTTGGAAGTTTGACCGGGAGTGAACTTTTTGATATCGGGGTCAGATTCCTATTTCGGAAGTTGGAGTAGGTCCGTAATATCAAATGTGACTTGTGTGCAAAATTTGAGGTCAATCGTACGTGATTTGATAGGTTTTGGCATCGAATGTCAAAGTTAGGAGTTCAATGGTTCATTAAGCTTTAATTGATGCGCAACTTGTAGATTTGATATTGTTTAATGTGATTTGAGGCCTCGAGCAAGTTTATGGTATGTTATGGGACTGGTTGGTATGATTGGACGAGGTCCCAGGGGCCTCAGGTGTGTTTAAGAGTGGTTCCGGGCCACTTTTGGTTGAGCTGCTGTTGTTGGTGCTGGTGTTGTTCTTCGCGAACGCAAAGGACCTCATGCGTTCACGAACAAGGAAGTTGGATTGGGCCCTTTTGTTCTATGCATTCATGAGTGGGAAAATGCATTCGCAAAGGGCTAGTTGGTAAAGCTTCGCATTCGCGGGCCCTGTCTCGCGTTCGCGGGCCCTATCTCGCGTTTGCGTAGAGGAACTGGGGGGTTGCGGCAGATTGTGCTTCGCGAACGCGATGGGCTTGCCACGTTTGCGAAAAATGATTTTTGGGGCTGGGCTTGCTGAGCTTCGCGAATGTGAGGGCGGTGCCGTGTTCGCAATGAAGGGTTGCCTGGGCAGTGTATAAGTTGCAAGAAACGGGATTTGTCTCATTTTATCTAAAATCTTCCATTGGAGCCGAGCTTGGGACAATTTTGAAGGGGATTTTTCATCATCCTCCACTAGGTAAGTGATTCCTTCACATTTTAAGTTAAATACATGAACTATATATGGATTTGAACATGAAAATTGGTGGAAATTGTGAAATTTTGAAGAAAACCTAGAAATTTGTAATTTTGGATTTAGACCACGAAATTGGATATGGAATTTGGAATAAATTATATATTTGAGTTAGTAATATTATGGGTAATGTTTATCTTCAAAATTTTTTGAAATTCGGACAAGTGGGCCCGTGGGTCGGCTTTATCAATTTTTCGAACGGAGTTGGAAATTATTATAATTTGATTTATAATGAGTATTAGAGTAAATATTTATGGATTTGCACATTGATTGACTAGTTTTGGAGCGACGAGTAACGGTTTGAGGTGTTAGAGCGGCGTTGGAGCCGGTTATGAAACTTTGGAGCGAGGTAAGTCTCCTGTCTAACTCTGTGAGGGGGAAACTATTCCTAGGTGTTGTCATTGATATGTGCTACTTGTTGCAGGGGCTACGTATTCACGAGGTGACGAGAGTCCGTACGCAGCTACATTCATGTTATTGTCCGAGTAGACTCAGGTTTACGCCATGCTATAACAATACTATGTGGGTTATCACTTGGTTATTAAATTCTTTTACTTTGCATTACTACTTGAGACTAGATGGACGTAGAGTGATAGACTTGCTATTGTAGAGATTTGACGAGTTTCATGATTAGCCGTGGAATCATTGTACTCCTCTTACGAATTTCTCCCGCGTTATGCGTTCTCATTGAAAGGTTTTCTCAAAGCTACTTATAAATCACATGTTCCTTCGTGAGCGGGGTCAAGGACCCGTCAAAGATTCTTATTCTAATGGGATCGGGCCGTTCGCCTCGGCAAAATTATGTACCATACTCTCATGGAAGTGGGCCGTTCGCCTCGACAGTATAATATATGTATCTATGGTTCGTGTCGTTCGACCCTCAGCAGTGCACAGATTATGATGGGATCATGCCATACGCCTCAGCATCTTTATAAAATACACTCATGGAAATCGTGCGTAAAATCTGACAAGAAGTAAGTGTATCTATGAGTCTTCCTGATTTGAATTATGACGACCTATCTGGTGAGGTCCATTATATATATATATATATATATATATATATATATATGCTCCGGTTGAGGAGGTAATTGTTAATTGAGAGCTTGAGTCTATTGTAGAAAGGAGGACAGTATCACGTATTTACACTTGTTTAAATTCGTTTATTTACTCTGCTCTATATTTGTTTTATCCTTAGTGTATTTGTCTTATTGGACCACTAGTAAGTGTCGATGTCCACCCCTCGTCACTACTTCTCTAAGGTTAAGCTAGATATTTACTAGGTACGCGTTTATTTACGTACTCATGCTACACATGTTATACATTTTTGTGCAGGTACATATATGTCTGATGATCTTTTGGGCAGAGGCGCGGCTATTGCAGGGACTTACCGTGAGCTGCATTTCATGTTACGATCCGCAACCTGCAGAGTCTCCATCAGAGTTATTTGTATTCTCCTGTCTAATTTGTATCTCAGACAGATATTGTATTTTATTTTATTTCCTAGTTGATGCTCATGCACTTGTGACACCGGGTTTTAGGGGTGCTTATGAGTTGTCCTTTATTGTAGTTGTGAAAACATTATCAGTAACCCTATAAATTCTATTTCTTATTATTTAATTGATGAAAATTTTAGTTTCAAAAATACTAAAATGAGTAATTAAGTTAAACATTCACTGTTGGCTTGCCTGACGGCGATGTTAGGCGCCATCACGATCTCTAGTGGATATTTGGTCGTAACAGCTTGGTATCAAAGCATTAGGTTCACTTAGGTCTCACGAGTCATGAGCAAGTCTAGTAGAGTCTTGCGGATCGGTACGGAGACGTCTGTACTTATCTTCGAAAGGCTACAGGTTTGTTAGGAGCACTTTTCTTCTTGATTCCTCATCGTGCGATTTGATTCGTTTGAGGCTTATGCCTTTATATCCTTCCTACTCATTCTTATACGATTTTCAGCGCTCGTGTCATTTGGGCATCGAGGAGTTGCAGTGGTACTACAGACGGGGAGCAAGGTGTTTCTCCCTCCGCATTCGAGCAGGTTATTATCGTCTTCTTGTGGAAGGAGGTTTTGTTATTTCAGTTCAGTAACTGTATTTTTGATGGTTTCAAGGCTATGCGCAGGTTGCTATGATGTTTAGACGTTGTTATGGCACAGTGTTCATGTAATGGTAGGGTGCTTGTCTATGTGTCGGGGAAGTGAATGACTTGAAATGAGGTTTTTCTCAGTGCATGATTCAGAGGTTCATCATTTTATTTCCAGCGGAGGAAAGGCAATCAAACTATGAATGTTCAAGTTTGGGATAATGGAGTAACGAGACTTGGTATTCTCGAGCATGGTAGAATTCTCAATTGTGATGTGGTGTCATCATCCTTGTTGAATGCGTTAAGGTTCGCCGGTGTTATGGTCTTCATCAATTTGCCTTCAGGGCAGGGTAGTGTGAAATGGTGCCAGAGAAGCGGTTGTCCAAGACGGTGGAGTGTAAGGATTTCGAAACCAAATGGGTATTTCTAATGGTGATGGCTCGAGAAGGATGATCTTCTAGGAGGTGGCAATTTATTAGCTCAAGCGTTACAGAGATGGATTCGGATTTTAGGCAACAATTGGGCTGCGAAGGACGAGGAAGGACATGTGGGAGGTGTTTTTGCGGTGGTTGAATTTCTAGAAGGTCAAGTATGAAAAGCAGAAGTCGAGGAGTTGCTTAAAGGAGAGGGTTTAACCAAAGTAGAAGAGTGGCAGAGTAGAATATGGGTTCTGTGGTAGGATAGCCACACGCCTTGAGGAAAGTTTGGAGCTATTTGGGAATTAATGGTGGACAGTGACTAGGCCCGTGGATTTTATTTGGATGCAACGTGGCTTCGAGTTTGGAATGTATTGTTGGACTTTCAGCTGATGTTAATGGGGAAGAAGGAATCTCGGTGAGTTCCAGGGTTATGTAATTATACTTTCAAGCTAAGTGGGAGAGCCCCACCGTCTATGATTGGATTGCGTGGTTGTCTACTTATGCGATTTCTGATTATCGGTGTATTGGTGGGTTATTACGACTACGGAAAGAAAACATCAGTGGTAATTTGAGCAAAGGATTTGAGGAATGTGTGCTATATTTGGCCTTATCGGTTCATGTTCAGGTTTTGGGAAGATTCAGAGTCTATGCTTTGTGTGGATGTGATGTACAAGGAAAGGAGTTCAGCTGATTGCTTCTTTGAGAAGGTGTTCATGTGCTAGAAGGGCCTTTGGAGTTTTATTATATTCGGGAACAAGTGAGAGTTGGTGACTCTCAACAACGGTCCTAGTGGGTTCAAAATTAAAGTGCAGTGCCTAAGGATTTCGGGTCCGTGGTATGGTTAAGTATCAAAATTTTGCAGTGGATTATAAAAGGGGCTTGGAGTGTTCTATGTTATCATCAGTCTGCGGTGTATCATTGGAAAAATAAGAGAGAATAACTTCGAATTCGTAGAGGAAATATCAGAATGGGTATACCAGTGCGAATGTGCGCACAAGGAGGGTATGAGTTAGTTCGTGGGTTTTGAGGTAACGTGGTCTCGTGAAATAGGGTCACTCAGGATGAGTGTGGATTGGGTTCGTTATATTTTGAATAGAGCTATTATTATTTCTAAGGCAAGTCCAGAGTAAATTAAAAGAAGTTGGTTCGGTTAGCAATGGTTGAATCGGCATGATGGTAGCAATGATCAGTTCCTTCGTTAAGTTATGCATGTGATTTGTGGCGGTACGTACGAGGCTTGACGGCCACCGTAATTTGATTTATTTGGAGGTATTTGATTATAATGGCATGTTATGTGTAGATGGATCCCGAATGAGTTATGGTTGTTTAGACCACTACTTGAGGATTATATTTTCTGTGGTTATGGGAATTAAGTCGCGTGTTACAATGGTTCTCCTGAAATGAGTTAAGTGAAAGGTTTCTATATGATGGAGTGTTTATTCTATTAGTGGTTCAGGAATTATGATGGAATTTTTTTACTCTCGCGTATTGGCATGTTAGGTGAAGTGAGCGGCATGGGAATTGGAAGTTGAGGATCAAGGTTGAGGTTTGGTGTAGACAAGAATATTACGAGATTGGATGAGCAGGAACGAATTCAGATGTTTAGAGTAAGCTAGTATTTTCTTTAGCGTCACCTGATATCGGTGTCCTGTGCAAGAGGCTTTGTGTGTTGATTTGCAGATTCTCAATTCGCTTTACAGCATTGTATGGCCGGTGGTATGGATGTGTAGACTTTGTTACCTGGTGCGGAAGGTCGTGGGAGCGTATCCCATGGGAAGATTGTATAAGTGTGACATGTAGTCACTTGATTGATTGAAGAATGATACCAAGTATGGAGATTATGGTACTATCGCTAATGTGAGAGCTTGGGCCTGGGAGGTGCTCTATTCATTTGGTTGTGAACTGTGGAAGTTTGTTCCGGATTGGATGGTTGTTCTTATGTGTCATGAGTAAGGTTGTTGTGGATCCTTGGAATATTATTAGCCCAGTGCGGTACGATCAGAATCGGCTTGAGGTCTGTGGATGGATCTAGATGTAAATACGCGCTCTATATCAGGCCAGATGTGTTCATTTCAGCATAGCGTTGCTTAGAGAGGGGTCTTCGGGCCTTGGATATTATTTTTGTCGTCAGTTATCCCGTGAAATCTCTATTGTGCCATGTGGGTTGTGAGACTGTATGATTATTCGCACTCATATTGAGATCCCATGTAGTTTATGGTATTGTGAGAACAGGATGGCTCTCGAGATGCAGGTCATTTAATGCACCTTAGTTGTGCTTGAGTTTTGCAACGTATGTCACTATTTGTCTCCCCAGGGATGATATTATACACTTGGCATGCTTGTGGTCGATATTCGGGTATTTTGTAGGTATGAGCTATTTAGCTCAATGAATATCTCCTTATGTGAGCCTGTATGTGGATCGGGTGGCACGCCACCACGGGTATGTTATTTGGATCGGGTGGCACGCCGCCATAGTTATGATGTGTGGATCGGGTGGCACACCGCCATGGTTATGCTGTTTGGATCGGGTTGCACGCCGCAACAGTATGATGTTCAGTACAGTTCCCTATATCTATTCTTGTGTGTTTTGTTTCTCATTTTCTGAGGAAGGTTCATAACATCTTTTTAGTTGTTTAATTAGTTACATGGGTTGAGTAGTTCTTTCCAGAGTTCATTTTCCTTATGTATCACATTCGAGTTTGTAGCTTGTTGGCACATTGTGGTATCATATGAGACTTTTAGCAGTGTCTGAGGTGGCTTATTGCCTGAGCAACTTCTACTGGGTGAGGCGAGATTATTGGACCTGTGATCAGTGCAATTGGATTTAAATAAGGTATATTAAAGAGAAAATATCGTTGTTCAGTTCAGAATGAAGTAATGTTTTTTGTCAGGAGGAGAAACTACATGATTTGTGATTCGGCAGATGACTATGAGTTTCTACAAATCTCTTCCGTTGTGGCAGTATTGCGAGAGTTGAAACAGGGCTTATATATGTTATGAGGTATACTACGGGCTTCGGGTTAGTGGAAATTTCAACTATTGTGCTTGGGGGAGATGTCCTTGGGAAAATGAGTTATGTGGTGCATGGTGTGATTTCAGCGGAGGAGCACGGTCCCGTTGGGTTCAGTATCTGGTGATTAATACGATGTTCGTGTGTTAGAATATGGTATCGTGGAGAAACTCCGGATGTTGGAATTTGGCTCTAAAGTTGGCTAGCTAAGGTAGCAGGAAGGATCTTTAGTCTGGCTTGAGCTAATGTGCTCAACTAGGTTGTGGTGGCACGGGTAGGTGCACGAGGTGTTAAATAGTGATTTTGGACAACTTCGGAGCAGTTCTTAGCATGTTCGAGGACAAACGTATGTTTAAGTGGGAGAGAATGTAATGACTCGACCGGTCGTTTTGAGCTATAGCGCTTCGTTCAGTGGTTTGAGACATTGAGTAACTTCACTTCAGGTATTATGACTTGTACACATGATCAGAATTGAATTTCGGGAAGTTCGGAGTTGATTTGGATAAAAAATTCTAATTTCAGAAGCTTTAAATTGGAGGAATTTACTAAGGTTTGACTTTTGAGTAAACGACCTCAGAATCGGGATTTGAAGGTCCCAACATGTTCGTATGATGATTTTGGACTTGGGCGTATGTCCGGATCGAGTTTTGGATGACCCGGGAGCGTTTCGGCGCCTATTATGGAAAGTTGGCATTTTGGAATAATTTCATAAATTTGGGTTGAAGTGTATTTTAATGTTATCGATGTCCGTTTGAAATTCCGAGCCTGGGAATAGCTCCGTATGGTGATTCTGGTTTTCGGAGCGTGTCCGGATGTGGATTTGGAGGTCCGTAGGTCATTTTGGGGTCATTTGGCAAACGTTGGAAGTTGGGGCTTTTTGGAAGTTTGACCGGGAGTGAAATTTTTTATATCGGGGTTGGATTCTGATTCCGGAAGTTGGAGTAGGTCCGTAATGTCAAATGTGACTTGTGTGCAAAATTTGAGGTCAATCGGACGTTATTTGATAGGTTTCAGTATCGAATGTGGAAGTTAGGAGTTCAATGATTGATTAAGCTTGAATCGATGCGCAACTTGTAGATTTTATGGTGTTTGATGTGATTTGAGGCCTCAAGCAAGTTTGTGTTATGTTATGGGACTGGTTGGTGTGATTGAATGGGGTCCTGGGGGCCTCGTGTGTGTTTAGGGTGGTTCCAGGCCACTTTTGGTTGAGCTGTCGTTGCTGGTTTGCTGGTGCTCGTGTTGTTCTTTGCGAACGTGAAGGGCCTCACACGTTCGCGAAAAAGGAAGTTGGACTGGACCCTTTTTTCTATGCGTTCGCGAGTGGGCAAACATGTTCGCGAATGGCTAGCTATTAAAGCTTCGCATTCGTGGGCCCTGTCTCGCGTTCGCGTAGAGTAACTGAGGGGTTGAGGCAGATTGTGCTTCGCGAACGCAAGGCGCTTGCCGCATTCGCAAAGAAGGATTTTTGGGCCTGGGCTTGCTGAGATTCGCGAACGCGAGGGCGGTGCCGCGTTCGCGATGAAGGGTCGCCTGGGCAATGTATAAGTTGCAAGGAACGGGTTTTGGCTCTCAAATCTTCCATTTTGAGCCGAGCATGGGGCGATTTCTGAAGGGGATTTTTCATCATCCTCCTCTAGGTAAGTGATTCCGTCACATTTTAAGTTAAATACATGAACCATATATGGATTTGAACATGAAAATTGGTGAAAATTATGAGATTTTGAAGAAAACCTAAAAATTTGTAAGTTTGGATTTTGACCACGAAATTGGACATGGAATTTGGAATAAATTATATATTTGAGTTAGTAATGTTATGGGTAATTTTTATCTTCGAATATTTTCGGAATCCGAGCACGTGGGCCCGAGGGTCGGCTTTATCAATTTTTCGAACGGAGTTGGAAATTGTTATAATTTGATTTATAATGAGTATTAGAGTAAATATTTATGGATTTGCACATTGATTGACTAGTTTTGGAGCGACGGGCACCGGTTTGAGGTGTTAGAGCGACGTTGGAGCCAGTTATGGAACTTCGGAGTGAGGTAAGTCTCCTGTCTAACTCTGTGAGAGAGAAACTACCCCCTAGGTGTTGTAATTGATATGTGATACTTGTTGCAGGGGCTACATACGCACGAGGTGACCAGAGTCCGTACGTAGCTACATTCACGTTATTGTCCGGGTAGACTCAGGTTCACGCCATGCTATAACAATACTATTTGGGTTATCACTTGCTTATTAAATTCTTTTACTTCGCATTACTACTTGAGACTAGACGGACGTAGAGTGATAGACTTGCTATTGTAGAGATTTGACGAGTTTCATGATTAGCCGCGGAATAATTGTACTCCTCTTACGAATTTCTCCCGCGTTATTCGTTCTCATCGAAAGGTTTCCTCAAAGCTCCTTATAAATCACATGTTCCTTCATGAGCGAGGTCAAGGACCCGTCAAAGCTTCTTATTCTAATGGGATCGGGCAGTTCGCCTCGGCAAGATTATGTACCATACTCTCATGGGAGTGGGCCGTTCGCCTCGACAATATAATAGATGTATCTATAGTTCGTGTCGTTCGACCCTCGACAGTGCACAGATTATGATGGGATCAGGCCGTACGCCTCGGCATCTCTATAAAATACACTCATGGAAATCGTGCGTAATATCTGACAAGAAGTAAGTGTATCTATGAGTCTTCCTGATTTGAATTATGACAACCTATCTGGTGAGGTCCATTATATATATATGCTCCGGTTGAGGAAGTAATTGTTGATTGAAAGCTTGAGTCTATTGTAGAGAGGAGGACAGTCTCACGTATTTACACTTGTATAAATTCGTTTATTTACTCTGCCCCATATCTATTTACTCCTTACTGTATTTGTCTTATTGGACCACTAGTAAGTGTCGATGTCGACCCCTCGTCACTACTTCTCTGGGGTTAGGCTAGATACTTACTGGGTACGCGTTGATTTACGTACTCATGCTACACTTGCTGTACATTTTTGTGCAGGTACATATATGTCTGGTGATCTTTTGCGCGCAGAGGCACGGCTATTGCCGGGACTTACCGTGAGCTGCATTTCATGTTACGATCTACAGCCTGCAGAATCTCCATCAGAGTTCTTTGTATTCTCCTGTCTAATTTGTATCTCATACAGATGTTGTATTTTATTTTATTTTCTAGTTGATACTCATGCACTTGTGACACCAGATTTTTGGGGTGCTTATGGGTTGTCCTTTATTGTAGTTGTGAAAATATTATCAGTAACCCTGTAAATTATATTTCTTATTATTTAATTGATGAAAATTATGGTTTCAAAAATACTAAAATGAGTAATTAAGTTAAACATTCACTATTGGCTTGTCTGACCGCGATGTTAGGCGCCATCACGGCCTCTAGTTGATTTTGGGTCGTGACAGTATAATTTCCACCAACAGTCAAGTAATCCGCCAATACTCAAGGTAGTGAAGCTCAGTATTTACAAATCCTTTATCCAGTCTTCAAATATAATTTAAGGAATTAAAATAACAAGTTGGGCTCAAATAATACAAGAAATACGTGGGAGAGTCCTAAAACTACTCGGACATAAGCATGATTTTAGCTACATACGGACTCTCGTCACATCGTACGTACGTAGAACCCACAATTATTAGCAAACAATCACTTATAGCACCTACGGGGATAATTCCCCATTACAAGATTAGGCAAGAGACTTCGTTTTCAAGTTCTCTTCCCGGTCCACAATTCACACTAAAGCCTCAAATCGGTGCCACACAATCGGAAACTAGCCAAATATTATATAAATTAATCAATATATGCTCAAAAGTTTATAATTAACTATTATAGTAATTATCCAACCCAAATTGAAAGATTCCTAAAATTCACCCTCACGTGCCCGGATTCCGAAAAGTTTTATAAATAAAAGTTACCCATAACCTCGTGAATACAAATATATAATTTCTACTCAATTCCATAATCATTGTCTAGGTCTAATCCCATTTTTATCAAAACCTAGGTTTTTTAACTAAATCCTAAAGTTTCCATAATTTATATGTTAAAATCTACCCAAAACCCATGTATTAAACTCACATTAGGCAGTAATTACTTACCTTACGATGATAGGTGAAACATCCCTCTCCAAGAGCTCCAAAATCGGCTAACCCAAAGTGAAATGAAAGAAAATGAACCCCATCCCCGATTTAAAACAAGTCTCTGCCGAGCTGACCCTTCTTCGCGATCGCGGAAGAAGCCTCGCGATCGCGAAGGCAAACCTGGCCCAGGCCCTGAGATCCTTCATCGTGAACAAGAGGTCTCTCTCGCGAACGCGAAGGCTTGACTCGTCTGAGCTTCACGAACGCGGGGTCCCCTTCGCAAACGCGAAAAGTAACAAAGTTGCCCCCTCCAAGCCCCTTTTTCCCCTATGCGAACGCGGGCCCTTTCTCGCGAATGCAAAGGACATAGGTCCCAGACCTTCGCAAACGCAGACTGGGTATCATGAACACGAAGAACAATTTTCCGGTCCCCTAAATTCCTTCTCCGCGATCGTGAAGAAGAAAACTAGAACCCGCAGTGACAGATTTTTGACTTAGCTCAGGGGTGGTCTGAAACTCACCAAGCTACCCGGGACCCCGCCCAATTACACCAAGTCCATAAACATAATACGGACCTTCTTGAACCCTCAGAATGCGTAAAACAACATCAAAACTAAGAATCTCATCCCAAAATCAAATTGAATCAAATTATGAACTTCAAGATTTTCAACTTACTCCGAACGCGCCGAATCATGTTTAGACTACTCGGAATGACACCAAATTTTGCGTACAAGTCATAAATCACCATACGGAACTATTTCCAGATTTGGAATCCCAAACGGACCTCGATAACACCAAAGTATACTCCGAACCAAAGTTAAAGAACTTGAAAACCTTCAATGCGCCAACTTTCAACATTAAGCGTCGAAATGCTCCCGGATTATCTGAAACCCGATCTGAACATACGTCCAAGTCCAAAAATTATCATACGAACCTATTGGAACCGTCAAATCCCGATTTCGAGGTTGTTTACTAAAACCATTGACTCAAATACAACTTGGCCATCTTATGCCACTATTAAGGAACCAAGTGTTCTGATTTCAACCCGAACCCTTCCAAACTCAAATCAACCATCCCCGCAAGTCATAAAACAGTAAAGGCACATAAGGGGAGTCTTAATTAGAGGAACGAGGATCTAGAAACAAAAACGACCAGTCGGGTCGTTACACTTGTACCACCACACAAACATAATCAATAAAAAATGCCTCAGGCTATCATATATTATCCCCACAATGCCACATTTATTTCACTGCATGTGCTTAAATAAAGTAACTGCCCGCATTGTCTTGCACACGCGTATTAATAGATCATCTCATATTGACTTGCCACATGTACAAACTTGATATAGCCCGCCTTGTCTCGCCATATATGCAATATCAACAATAACAATAGCACGACAGAAACCTCTGCGAACACCCAACATGTCCACATGTGCCATAATTAGGGGTGTTCATGGTTCGGTTTGGATGGATTTCTCACTAAAAAGATATCAAACCAAATAAGTCGGTTTTTCAAATATTGGAACCAACTCAAACCAATTAAGCCGATTTTTAATTGATTCAGTTTATGTAACTTTTTCTATTTTTCGGTCATTTATCGGGCTTTTCTTAAATGAGAGACATACACTACCAAACACATATTCCAGTGACTACGCTTTCAACTTAACACTATGAAACCAATTGCTCTTTGAGAATTCTATCATTTACCAAGATAAATTTATGATAATTGAATCAAATGGTGATGAATAATTTAAGGACCCAATTAAAATTAAAATAAACTATTTTTAACAAATAAATTCTTGTACTTAGAAAAACAAAAACTACCTATCAAACTAGAATGTTATGGCAAAGAACTAGATTATTATAATAGCAAAGAACTAGACTAAAAGTGCAAACGATTAATATGTACCATAAAATTTTAGAAACTTTATATAAAAGTATACATATATATAGGTATAACAATAAATTTTAAATAACTACTTCTATAATTGGTTCGGTTTGAATTTTTCGATTATTTTTTTATTAAAACCAAAACCAATCCAAATTTGATCGGTTTTTAAAATTCAAAACCAAAACCAAACCAAACCAAAAAAGTATCGATTTTTGTTTTGTCGGTTTGGTTCGATTTTTCGGGTTTTTATGAATACCCCTAGCCACAATCATAACAATGCAAAATAATACATCATCATCAAGAAGCATACCCTCATAACGCATCAATAAAGTGCACAAGGACATAATCAACAAAAGTGTTGATGGGGTTCAACATATAAAACATGTCTACGGTAAAATCAGAATATGATAACCAAGTTCAAGTATTCATATAAAGGATCACATAGGTGTCATGGAGTGTACATGTCCCCATCAAGGCTAAACACAAGAACAAGTACGAATGTGTGTTCATACCATACGAGTATCTACCTCCGAGGCAAGCTTAGCATAACTCTCAAGATTTGCTCATCATGTTCAACATAAGGTACCGATAGCTTCAACATTTCTCTAGCATGGTTTTTAGTGCTCACGTAGTGAATTAATTGAACAATACATTTAATAAAATAGAACACATGATCAAATAAAGTATAGAGTAAGCTACAATCTACCCAGAGCATGAATACCCATGGCACATGTATATACGCATGTTACCTCATATATACATCACCCCCGCGTGTAGAAAACAATATCAATTAGCAGGAAAAATTTCCTCACCAAAGTTAGGGAAGATACTTACTTCAAACAAGACAAATCAATACTCTAAAAATGTCTCCCCGTGCGAAATGACCTCCAAATGGCTCGAATCTAGCCAAAAACAACTCAATAACATCAAATAATGTCAAAGGAATCAAACCCAAATGATAAAGGTCCAATCTTTAATCAAATGCTCAAAGTCAACCAAAAGTCAACCCGAGCCCGCCTCTCAAAATCCAACAAAACTCACAAATTCCGATAACTCATTCGAATACGATTCCAACCATATAAGTTTTATCCAAATCCGACTCTGAATCGATGTTCAGATCTCAAATTTTCACTTTAGAAAACTTTTAACAAAAATCCCTAATTTTTCTTTTAGATTCATCAATCAAATGCCAAAATCAAAGATAGAATTATGAATAATAATCAAATCCGAGTCAAGAACACTTACCACAATCCAAGTGGTAAAAATTGTCTCAAATATCACCCCAATCCAAGCTCCCAATCTCAAAATATGGTACAATAAGTTCCAAGTCTGAAAATAGAAAGTTATACCACTGCTCCAGGTAAACCCTTTGAGATCGGGGGACCCACTTCGCGATCACGAAGCACTAAATTAACACTGGCAGAATATACATTACGCATTTGTGACACTAACCTTGCGAACATGGTGAACACAGATACCAAAACATCACAAATGTGTCCAGCACCATGCGAATACGAAGACAAACCACCAGCTCCCACTCTGAACCGTGATCGCGACCACCTGTGAATGCGATGGATCAGGCCATTCATCCTCCGCGAACGCGATCCTCCATTCGCAAATGCGAAGAGGAAAAACCACACAGCTCCAACATATACATCGCGATCACGGCTACACCTTCACGACCGCGAAGAATACCTGAGGCATCAGAAACCAGCAGCTATAAACATCACAAAATATGATCCGGAACCACCCCGAATCACACTCGAGGCCCCCGGGACCCCGTCCGAATAAACCAACAAGTCTCAAAAAATAACACGGACCTGTTCGAGACCTCAAATCTCACAAAATAACATCAAAACCACGAATTGCACCTCAATTCAAACTTAATCAACCTTTTCAAATTTATAAATTCTAAACTTATGTTGAACACGTCTAAACAACTCGAAATGACCCCAAATTTTTCACACAAGTCATAAATCACCACAGGAACCTATTCCAAGGCTTGAAATCCAAATTAGACATCAATAACCACAAAGTCAACTATGGGTCAAACCTATCAACTCTCTATCCTTCAAACTTCTAACTTTCGGTAATTAGCCTCAAAATTATCTAGGAACACAAAAATCACCATGTAGAACTAAAGGAATCATCAAAACTCCGATCCGAGGTCAAATATATAAAAGTCAAACTTGGTCTACTCTTCCAACTTAAAGCTTCTAAATTGAGAATCATTCTTCCAAATCAATCGCGAACCACTCAAACACGCAAGTCATAATACATCATAAGAAGCTACTCAAGACCTCAAACCACCTAACGGAATAAAAATACTTAAAATAATTGGTCGGGTCATTACAATCTCCCCCACTTAATGATTCACGTAGATTCGTATGATGATTCTGAATTTGTACACATGTTTGGTTGAGATCCCGAGTGCGCTAACTGTGAAAATTTTAAAACTTGAACTTATGAACACATAAATCTTTGAGTTTTGATGTGTGAATCTTGATTATTAATATTATTTTGGTATTTTAAACTTACGAACGAGTTCGTATGAAGTTTATATACTTATGTGAATGTTTGGAGTGCGGCCTGGGGGCTCAGGTGAGTTTCAAGGTGGTTTTTTGGCTATTTTTGCACAATTTGCAGCAACTGATGTGCTGCTAGTGCATTGTGCATCGTGAACGTGGAGCTAATATTGCATTCACGAAGGATTAATTGGGGCAGCTATATTTTACACTACGTGAATGCAAGGGACTGGGGGGAGTTAGCCTTCGTGAACGTGGCAGCCCTCATGAAAACACGTAGGCATGGTTCTTAGAGGCTGACAAATATTTCTTCATTGCGAACACGACCAGTGGATCGTGAACACGGAGGTTTGGGAGGGCGATAGCCTTCGTTAACGTGATCATCAGTTAGTCATTGATCTTCGGGAGTGTGACAAGTGCTTCCAAACGCGAAGAACACCTCACGCCCATGTATAAAAAGGACTGAAAAATGGAATTTAGTTATCTTTCACCATTTTGAAACCTAGATTACGGATTGAGGTGAATTTTGAGAGGATGTTAATCCCAACTTCATAGGTTAGTAACTTTAAATTATTTTTGATTTATTTCTATGATTCTTCATAGATTTTTATCCCTAAAGTTAGTACTTTAAAGAGTTGAAATTGGGGTTTTGGGAAAAAAACTTATAAGGGCTAATTTTGGGGATTTGGACCTGATTTGATGTCCAATCTTGATAGAAATCACATATTTGGGCTCGGAGGTGAATGGGTAAGCGGTAATTGATCTTAATTTCAGATTTTGGCCATATGGGCATGGGTTAACATTTTGTTGACTTTCTCAAATATATTAAAGATCGAACCTTTTTTATACTACGATAGTTTTTAAAGCTTGTTTTAAGTTATTTGAGTATTAATTGGCTAGATTCGAATGCTTTGGAGGCTTGTGCTAAAGGAAAGGCGGTATTGGAGGATTGATTTTTTCCGGAAAAAGGCAAGTGTCTTGGTTAAACTTGATTTGAGGGCATTAGGATATAATTGTGCCTAATTTCTATGTGTTATATGTGTTGGAAGCAGTGTATATGCAAGGTTACGAGTATAAATGTGTTTCCTATGGGTTAAGCATGCGGGTCGAACTAGTTGATTTACATCTTGTTACTTCATGAATTATGTATTTTATGCTTTAACTGGATTGCGAGACTCTTGACTATTCCTATTTATGTTGGTAGCCGTATTGACCTTGTTGTGATAATTGATAGTAAGACTATTGAAATGTTGATTTGGCTATTAGTACAAAGTGATGACTATTTCCATATGGAAAGTTCCTGATATTGTTTTTGCTTCCCACCTTACTTGGTACTGCTTTACATGTTTATGCTTTGTGAGGAAGAGTGAATTGCATGAAGGGTGTTTTCGTACTTGTGAGGAAGAGTAATTGTGCATGAAGGGTATTTCCGTGCTTCTTTATATTATTACTATTGCACAAAGGGTGTTTTCGTACTTGTAAAGAAGAGCAAATATGCACAAAGGGTGTTTCCGTGCTTGTGAGGATAAGAGTAAAAGCATGAAGGGTGATGTTGTACCATTTGATTGATATCTCTTATTCCTTATTTTTACTACATAAATTGAGATCTTGGCTATGTTGTCTCATAGTTGTGTTTCCAAATTACTTGGATATGAATTGTTGTGAAAGACTTATCTAGTGTTAGTTTGAGGTTATCGTCATTATACTCCTTAGTTACTCCTCTCATTATTCCACGTATTATTTCTTTTTGCTACTACATTTGTTATATCGCTTCTTACCTATTTTACCATCTTACTTGCTACTTTTCTTCTTCTCTTAACTATTATATCTCTCGTTACTTAACTGCACAGGTTTATTAGTAGGTGTCTTGTCTTAGACTCGTGACTACCTCGTCGGGGTTAGCCTTTACACTTACAGAGTATATTGGGTCAGTTGTACTCATACTACACTTTTGTACTCCTTATGCAGATTTTGGCATCAGACCTATTGGCACTTAGAGCATATTAGCTTTCTTGGTTGTTGAGACTCGAGGTAGTGTTCCGCTCTCGTACGCATGCCTTGATGTCACCCATATTCTAAACTTTTTACTGTATATTCATATAAAATAGTGTATTTATTAATTCAGACATTGTATTTAGTAACTCTATGGAAGATCATGTACTTAGTGACTTTAATTCTAGGAGGTATTAGACGGTTGTTAGATTAGTTGTGTTTTACATTATCGAGCTTTACACTTTATTTATGATTTTATGTTGTTTTATGTCCAAAATTATTTCTTTATTTTTGTGATGTGTTAGATTGCCTAGCAAGCAGTGTTAGGCTCCATCATGACCCCTTGGTTGAGATTTTGGGTCATGACAAGTTGCTATCAGAGTACTATGTTACATAGGTCTCACGAGTCATGAGCAAATTTGGTAGTCTTTAGGATCGGTATGGAGACGCTGTACTTATCTTCTAGAGGCTATAAGGCTTAGGAAATAGTACTTTCTTTTTTTCTCTATCATGCGACTTTGTTCTATCCTAAAGTTTGAATCGTTCTTCTCTTACTCTCTCACAGATTCTGAAGACATGTGGTTCATCTGCAGCTGATCAGGAGCCAGAGCCCTAGGTCGTAAACCCTACAAGGGGTAAAGGCCGAGGTAGAGGTCGAGGTAAAGGCAGAGCCAAAACCCAGCTCGGGGCACGTGGAATAGAAACCACAACCACTCAAGCTTGTGTTAGAGCAGCGCTAGCTGAGCCTCAGATAGATCCAGAGGATAAGACTTCGTTTCAGGTTGAGACAATAGGACTAGCACAAGTCCTAGAGGGGTTTGTCGCTACTCTAGTACATCAGATGCCTTGGTTTGTATGGTGGGCTTTAAGGAGAGTATGTCTCAGGCCAGTGCGGTTTCTATGGCACCCACCGCTTCTCAGGTCGATGGCAGTTCAAACTCCTGTCGCTCGTACTCCAGAGTAGGTGGCTCAGGGACTTTAGACTTAAGAGTGTTGCCAGTTGGGGTAGTTTATCCTATCATTTCCGCACAACCTGAGGTTAGACCCGCTATGTCAGGTGATGAGCTAAAGAGGATGGATAGGTTCCTAAATTTGTCTCATCCTTATTTGAACGGTGTATCTTTAGATATGCCCATGACTTCTTAAACCATTGTCATGAGACTTTGTGCAATTAGGGACTAATTGAGTCCAATTAAGTAGAGTTTACCGTCTTCTAGATGCATGGTTCAGCCAAGAGGTGGTGGTGGGTTTATGATATGAGTAGACCAGCAGAATCACCTCCTCTTACATGGGCTCAGTTTTCACAGTTGTTCTTGGAGAAGTTCATTCCCCTTACTTAGAGAGATGAGCTACATAGCTAGTTTGAGCGTCTTTATTAGGGGGTATGATAGTCACCAAGTATGAGATAAAATTTCTTAATTTGACTTGCCATGCAACTACCGTGATCTCTACTAAGAGGGAGAAGGTGCGGAGGTTCATAGAGGGTCTTACCTATGGTATCCAACTTCAAATGGCAAGAGAGGTCAAGACTGAGACTTCTTTCACTCAAGTAGTGGATATTTCTACGAGGGTTGAGCGCATTCGAGGCTAGGTGAGAGAGACGGCATTTGATAAGAGGCCTCGTCATTTTGGAGGATCCAGTGGTGCCTCATCTGGAGGCAAGGGTCATTTTGGTACAGGCCATGCTATTCGACCAGTATAGTTAGCACTCCAGGTTTCACATGGTACATCAGGTAGCCATAGTGCTTATGGACCTCGTTCCGAGCAGCCAGCATTTAATGCACCTGCGATAAAGAGTTACCATGGTGGCTATTCAATCTTTAGGGACAACTTTAGGTTTAACAACCACATAATTAGAGGGGTTGCCATGTGTGTGGGATTCAAGGCACGTCGTGAGGTTTTGTCCTAGGTCACAGATCAGTATGCACAGTAGTGTACTCGTGCCATGATTCTGGCACCAGTTGCAACATTACCCATTGAACCAACTGGGGGTGGGGTCAGCTAGATAAGGGTGGAGGCCAGCAAGCTAAAGGTCGTCCGTTAGGCAGGTAGAGGTCGTCATAGAGGTGGAGGAAAGACTAGTGGGTTCAGCCCTGTAGTTATGCCTTTCTTGGTCGGCCTGGGGTGGAGTCGCCTGATGCAGTTATTACAAGTATTATCTATGTCTGTCATAGAGATGCTTCAATGTTGTTTGTTTCGGGTTCTACATATTCTTATGTGTCTTCATATTTTGCATTGCACTTGAGTATGCCTCATGATTCTCTTAGAATACATGCTTTTGTATCTACATCAGTTAGGGATTTTATAGTAGTTGATCTGTTGTACCGGTCTTGTGCTGTTACTATTAATGAGTTTGATACCATGGACGATCTTTTGTTGTTGGATATAGTGGATTTCGAGATTATTCTTGGTATGGATTAGTTGTCCATGCATCATGCTATCTTGGATTGTCATGCCAAGATTGTTACCTTATCTATGCTAGGGTTGCCGAGATTAAAGTGGAGAGGGGCCCTTAGCCATTCTACTAGTATGGTGGTGTCATTCTTGAAGGCTTAACGCATGGTTGAGAAGAGATGTTTAACATATTTGGCTTACATTCGAGATTCTAGTTTGGAGGTTCCTTATATGGTTTCAGTGTCGGTGGCAAGAGAGTATTCGTAGGTGTTTCCAATGAATTTACCTAGCATGTTTCCTAATGAAGATATTGACTTTTGCATTGACTTGATTCTGAGCACCCAGCCCATTTACATGCCACCATACCGTATGGCTCTTATTCGAGTGTTTCTCCTTGGGGTGCTCTGGAGTTCTTTGTGAAGAAAAAAGATATTTCTATGAGGATGTGCATTAATTATGACAATTGAACAAGGTTATTATCAAGAACAAGTATCCATTGCCTCGCACTGATGATTTATTTGATCAGCTTCGGGGGTCCAAGGTGTTTTCCAAAATTAATTTGAATCGGGCTATAATTAGGTGAAGATTAGGGCTTCAGATGTTCCTAAGAAAACCTTTAGAACTCGCTATGGTCATTACAATTTCTTGGTGATATTATTTGGTTTGACTAATGCTCCAGCGGCTTTTATGGATTTGATGAACTGAGTGTTCAAGCCTTATTTGGATTTCTTCATGATTGTGTTCATTGATGATATTCTGGTTTGCTCCCGAAGTAGAGAGGAGCATGAGCAACACATGCGGGTTGTACTTCAGACTTTAAAGGATCATCAGCTTTATGCTAAGTTTTCGAAGTGTGATCTCTGGTTGGACTCAGTTGTCTTCTTGGGTCATGTTTTATCTAGTGAGGGTATCAAGATTGATCTTAAGATGATTTAGGCAGTTCACAATTGGCCTAGACCTACTTCAGCTACAGAGATTCGAAGTTTCCTAGGTTGGCTAGGCTACTATCATCGCTTTGCAGAGGGGTTTTCATTTGTTGTAGCCCCATTGATCAAGTTGACCCAGAAGGGTGCTCGTTTCAGATGTCTGATGAGTGTGAGGAGAGCTATCGGAAGCTCAGGGTTTCTTTGACTATGACTCAAGTATTTGTGCCTACAAGTTCAAAGCCTTATATTGTGTATTGTGATGCTTTGTGCATTGGTCATAGTGCAGTTTTGATGCAGGGTGGTAGTATAATTGCCTACGTATATCGCCAGTTGAAGTCCCATGAGAAGAACTATCCCATGCATGACTTGGTGGTGGCAGCTATTGTACACATGCTCAAGATTTGGAAGCACTACTTATATGGCATGTCATGTAAGGTTTACATTAACCATCAGAGTCTCCAGCACTTGTTCAAGTAAAAGGATTTGAAGTTGAGGCAGCAGAGATGGTTGGAGTTGTTGAAGACTATGATTCACTATATTGTATTATCTGGGGAAGGCTAATGTGGTAGTTGATGCCTTGAGTAAAAAGGCAGAGAGTATGGATAGTTTGGCATTTATACCTTCTATGGAGATGCCATTGGCTATGAATGTTCAGGCCTTGGCTAAAAGATTCGTAAGGTTGGATATTTTGGAGCCTAGTAGGGTTCTTGATTGTATTGGTGCACAATCATATTTGTTGGAACGCGTCAAGGCTTTCCAATTTAATGATCCTCACTTGTTGTTGTTGTTGAAAGACACGGTGCAGCAGGGTGGTGCTAAGAAGGTTATGATTGGAGGTGATGGTGTTATGCGGCTTCATGGTTGTATTTGTGTTCTGAATGTTTATGGTTTGAGAGATTTGACTCTTGAGGAGGCTCAAAGATTGCGGTATTCTGTTCATCCAGGTATCACAAAAATGTATCGTGAATTGAAACATCATTATTGGTGGTGGAAGATGAATAAAGACATCGTTGAGCATGTTTCATGGTGCCTGAATTGCCAGTAGGTGAAGTATGAACATCAGAAACCAGGTGGTTTGACTCAGAGGTTGGTGACACCAAAGTGTAAGTGGGAGCGCATTACTATGGAATTTGTGGTAGGATTACCATAGACTTTGAGGAAGTTCGATATTGCTTGGGTCATTATGGATTGATTGACCAAGTCCACGCATTTTATTCCGATGGTGAATTCTTACACTTCAGAGCGATTGGCTCAGATCTACATCAGAGAGATTGTATGTCTACACAGTGTGCCTATTTCGACCATTTTAGAATGTGGCACATAGTTCACTTCACACTTTTGGAGCTATTCAGCATGAGTTGGACATACATGTGAGCTCTGCACTGCATTTAACCTGTAGAGGGATGGCCAATTCGAGCGGACTGTCAAGATCCTTGAGGATATGTTGAGGGCATGTATATTGATTTCGAAGGCCAGTAGGACCAAATCCTACCATTGGCATAGTGTTTCTACAACAAAAATTATTAGTACAACATTCAAACGGCGCCACATGAGGCTTTATATAGTAGGCAGTGTTGTTCTCCTATTGGTTGGTTCGAGCCTGGTGAGGCTAGGATGTTGGATACAGATTTGGTTCATGATTCATGTTGGCCTCTTGTGCTACTGATTTATGGAGTTTGGAAGGATAAAGGGCATGGATAAACGCCACATGTGATAGGGTAGTGGGCTGGTCACTCGTCATTGCAATTTCAAGCTAATTGATAACTTGTTGATTGGGTGTGTTATGGTATATTTAGGTTTTTTGTTATATTAAAGGTCCCAAATTGTAGTTATGTTATTTTTGAGTTGTTGATTGTATTGTGTTATTGTCTCACCTATAGTAGGCTTGAGGAAGCAGTAAAATTAGGGGAAATGCTGCCCGTTTTGTTATAGATTAAGTTACTTTAGTTATATAAATGAGAGAGTCATTCGTAGCTTGACAATAGCTTCACTGTCGTTATTGTAGATTAAGGTGCAGTGAGCTAAGTTTAGCATTGTTATTGGACAGATTTCTATAAGGTATGTTAAGGCTATCCCTTCTTTCCTTTTGGCATGATCCATATGATACAACGAAACGAGCAAACACGCAACTTTCACAAATGACTCTATTCTTAGAAGTACTAGGGTTGCCTATGTTCTTGATTCCCCATATGTCCTATTATTATATCGTCTGTTCATGGGTCTCAGAAAATACATAAGTTGATAAAGTTTATTTCGTGATATTAACCGAAGGCATATTGATCTTATGACATTCCGAGAGATATTATTAACTTACTTCTTATTCATTGCATTCATTTAAACATGTACATTGACCCATGACCATATGACATTATATACATGTATATTATATGTATATGGTGTATGGGGAAAGGGTACGACGTTATATACACACTACCACCTGATCAGTTAGTATACGTTGATGATTTCGCCCATTGAGGCTGAGATGATATGATGGGATGCCCTCAGAGGCTTGATGATGTTATGTACGCATATACCTATGCATGATATGACATTTTACGCATATGCATGACATTATAAATGTTTCATGATTGATAGAGCTATTCAGACTTACATGTAGAGTCCTTTACTCCATGTTTCTTTCATGTTTTTTGTATATTGATTGTTATGCCTTACATACTCGGTACATTTTCTGTACCGACGTCCCTATTGCCTGGGGCCTATGTTTCATGCCCGCAAGTGCAGGTAGACAGGCTGACGGTCCCCCTCCTTAGGATCCTTGCTCAGCGAGAGTTGGTGTGCTCCATCTGATCTGGAGCTGCTATTGGATTTTGGTACGATATTTTTGTATACATATATGGGTATGACGGGGCCCAGTCCCGTCCTTTATACAGTTTTACACTCTATTAGAGGTCTGTAGACAGTCATGTATAGTTGGATAGTATGTGGCCTTGTCGGCTTCTATTTTGATATATAGTTGTCCATAGCAGCCTTGTCGGCTCGCCCTACCGTATTCTGCATATATATATATGTATATATGTCTTTTGGGCATGTTTCCTCACGTATGTTATTCACATGATTCAGTAGTTTATTGATAGATGTTATGCATGACCTACCCCTATTTCATGTTTATATCTTAGACGTATGCTTAGGGGTGTTCAATATGTAGGACTCGAGCACTCGTCATGGCCCATCCATTTGGGTCATGACACTAGATGAGGATTTGACTTATGAAAAAGAATAGGTAGCTATTTTAGATCGGTAGGTACGAAATTGAGATCTAAGGATATTTCTTCTGAGAAAGTACTTTGGAAAGGTCGACCAACTGAGGAGGCTATTTGGGAGTGTGAGTCCGATATGAGGAGTAGATATTCAAATATTCTTACCAGTTCAGGTATATTTCTATGTCCATTCGATGATAAACATTTCTTTTAGTGGTGGAGAATGTAACGACCCGATAGGTAATTTTGAGTTCTAGCTTCCTGTTTCATGATTTGAGAACTTACATAGCGTTATTTGATGAATTATGACTTGCGTTCATGGTCCGTCTTGATTTTCAGAAAGTTAAAATGTGATTTGTCAAAGAAGACTTGATTTTGAAACTTAAAATTTATTGTAGTTGATCACGGTTAATATTGTTGGAAAACGATCTCGGATTAATATTTTGACGATTCTCGTAGGCTCGTATGATGATCTTGGACTTGTATGCATGTTTGGTTGAAGTCCCAGGTCACTCGAGGTCATTTCAGCGCTTATTCTGAAAAGTTAAAAATTTAAACTTATGAACTTTGAAATCTTTGAGTTTTGATGTGTGATTCTTGATTCTTGATGCTATTTTGGTATTTTGAGCTCACGAGCGAGTTGAATGAAGTTTATATACTTGTGTGAATGTTTAGAGTGGGGTCGGGGGGGCTCAAATGAGTTTCGGGGTGGTTTTTGGCCATTTTTGCACAATTTGCAGCAAATGATGTGTTGTTGGTGAGTTGTGCATCATGAACGCAGAGCTAGTCTCGCATTCACGAAGAGTTAATTGGATCTAGGGCTTTTTACACTATGTGAATTCGAGGGGAAGATTGTGAGCACGAGGGCCGGGGGGAGTTGGCCTTCGTGAACGCGGCAACCCTCACGCGAACGCGTAGGTATGGGTTTTTGAGGGTTGGCAGAAGGTTCTTCATCGCTAATGTCACCAATGGATCGTGAATGTGAAGGCTTTGGCGGACAATATCCTTCACAAACGCGATGGCTAGTAGTCCATTGACCTTCGCAAACGCGACAGGCGCTTCACTAACGCAAAGAACATCTTACGCCAGGTATAAAAAGGGTTGAAAATAGGGATTTAGTTGGTTTTCACCATTTTTGAAACCTAAATCATGGATTGAGGAGCAATGAGAGAGGATTTTCATCCCAACTTCATAGATCAGTAACTTAACTTGTTTTTTAATTTATTTTCATGATTCTTCATAGATGTTTATCCCTAATCTAGTACTTTAAAGAGTAGAAATTGAGGTTTTGGGGAAAAACTTATGAGGGCTAATTTTGGGGATTTGGACCTCTATTTGAGGTCAAATCTTGATACAAATTACATATTTTGACTCGGAAGAGAATGGATAAATGGGAATTGGTCTTAATTTTGGATTTTCACCGTGTGGTCCCGGGTTGACTTTATGTTGACTTTCTCAAATATGTTAACGATTGAACCTTTTGATACTAGGGTAGTTTCTAAAGCTTATTTTGACTTATTTGAATATTAATTGGCTAGATTCGAGTGGTTTGGACGCTTGTGCTAAAGCAAATGCAGTATTGGAGGGTTGATTTATCTTGAAAAGAGGTAAGTGTATTGGTTAACCTTGATTTAAGAGAATAAGAATATAATTATACCTAATTGATATGTGTTACATGCTTTGGGAGCAGTGTATATGCAAGGTGATGAGTGTATATGCGTTTACTATGGATTAAGCATGCGGGTAGAACTAGCTTATTTATATCTTGTTGCTTTATGTATTATGTTTTTTATGCTTAATTAGATTGTGAGACTCTTGACTATTCCTATTCATGTTGGTAGTTGTGTTGAGCTTGTTGGGATTGGTTAGTAAGGCTAATGAAATATTGATTTGGCTATTGGTGCAAAGTGATGACTATTTCCCATATGGAAACTTATGTTTAATCACTCTTCTTGATATTGTTTGTGCTTCCCACCTTACTTGGTACTGCTTTACATGTTTGTGCTTGGTGAGGAAGAGTGAATTGCACACATGGTATTTCCGTGATTCTTTATATTATTACTATTGCACGAAGGGTGATTTCGTGCTTGTGAGAAAGAGCGAATATGCACGAAGGATATTTTCGTGCTTGTGATGATGAGAGTAAAATCACGAAGGGTGACGTCGTTTTATTTGATTAATATCTCTTATTCCTTATTTTTACTATATAGATTGAGAGCTTAGCTATGTTATTTCATGGCTGCGTTGCCAGATTACTTGGACTTGAATTGTTGTGAAAGACTTATCTAGTGTTAATTTGAGGTTATCGCCATTATATTCCTTAGTTACTCCTCTCATTATTCCACGTATTATTTCTTTTCGCTACAACATTTATTATCTCACTTGTTACCTATTTTGCTATCTTACTTGCTACTTTTCTTGTTCTCTTAACTATTATATCTCCCGTTATTATTTTGTTACTTAACTGCACAAGTTTATTTATAGGTGTCTTGTCTTAGCCTCGACACTTCCTCGTTGGGGTTAGGCTTGACACTTATGGATAATATTGGATTAAATGTACTCATACTATACTTCTGCACAAAAAGTGCAGATTTTAGTATCGGACCTAATGGCACTCAGAGGACAGACTAGCTTGCTTGGTTACGGAGACTCGAGGTAGTACTGCACTCTCGTCTGCAAGCCTTGATGTCACCCATCTTCTAGACTTTTTACAGTTTATTCATATCAAACAGAGTATTTATTATTTTAGACATTGTATTTAGTGCCTCTATAGAAGCTCATGTACTTAGTGACTCCAATTTTGGGAGGTATTAGACGGTTGTTGGCTTAGTTGTGTTATACATTATCGAGCTTTACCCTTTATTTGTGATTTCACGTTGTTTTATGCCCAATAGTGTTCCTTTAATTATGTTATGTATTGGATTTCCTAGCAAGTTGTGTTATGCGTCATCACGAACCCTTTGTTGGAATTTTTTATCATGACAACCTCAATCCTCTAACCATCAGATGCCTCCCCTTGCTCTTGGCTTGAATCTCCCCATGACTCAACCAAGTCTAACAGCTTCTCAAGCATCCAATGCATGTTTCCACTCCCTACTTGGTTGTCCTCCGTGGTCTCAGCCTTGCTAGCAAGTTTGACCCCTCTACTTGATGCATTGCCTAAGTCCGATAGCGTGCCATCACTTTGTAATTCACCATCCTCTTCGGTTATGTCCGCCCAACTTTTCTTGCTGCCGTCATGCTTCATTTGTATGGCACCAAGATAAGCTTTGGAATCCCCTATTTTCGGCTTAGATTCTAAGCGCATCCCCCAAATGCAGGTGGTCCCTCCAGTGTCACCCTTGTATGCCTGAGCAAAGTTCCCGATCATTGCTATAAGCCTCCCCAGCTCTGGGCATTCCTCGCTTGATGTGGCCCTTTACAAAAGTAGCATCGTCTTTGGGGCACGTACTCGTCACCGTTGTTCTGCCCCTTATCGTTTCCCCTTGGACCCTTGTCTGTTATAGGATGGCCCCCTTCTATTCATACCTTTTCGTTGTCCTTATCGTGATCTCTATTGCACCTCTCGGTGTTGCCCCCTTTGGACTTGGCATTCTCCATCTTGAAGTCAACGAGCAACTCAGCTATCGCTATGGCCTCATCCACGTTAGCTACTTGATATCTTCTCAACTCCTATTTTTCCCAATTTTGCAACCTATCCATGAAGTACAAGAGGGAATCATCCTCGGATAATGTCGGGATTTGCAGCATTAAGGTAGTGAACTCGCACGCGTACTCTCGAATTGTGGCCGTCTGTCGGAGCTCCCTTAGCTCTTGTCTAGCCTCGTACACCACATTATATTCATCAGGTAGAATTGCTTCTTTAACTCCTTGTTGAACTGCTCCCACGTCTCAATCTTACATAGTCCTTTCTCCAAGTCAGCACACTTGCGATGCCACTACAGTATGGTAATCTCCGAGAGGTTCAACACAACAATGTTGATCTTGGACTTATCGTACCTCACTTTGTTGTGCTTGAAGTAGTTCTCCAAGTGCCAAATGAAGTTCTCCACTTCTTTTGTGTTATGAACACCTTTGAATATTGGTGGCTTGGGAGCCTCAATCCTAGCCTCCCTCGTCATAATAATATTTCTAGCTGCCTCGATCATGCCAGCATCAACCTGCTTCTCCAGTGCCTCCATGAGTCTACACTCTAAGGTAGTGATGGTTTGCCTTAACTCTATCTCGGCCTGTTTACACCTCTCAAATTCATTTCAGATGCTCTGATCAATCTCTTCACATGTGTGCCCATCAAGAGCGCTAAGGATGCCTTCCATCTTCCCTAAGTGTTGGCCAAAGATCTCCACAGCGTTCATCCCCCCGTTCACCTTCATAACCCATTTTTTACCGAGCGAGACGTCCTCGGGCAGGACCTCCACTTCATCCTCGCTCGCCTTAGTGGAAGATGGTTCTTGGGACATAATCCTTTCATTTGATACAAGTTGGCGGTACCTCATAGCTCTTGTTAGTGGCATTCCCCTTTTTGTTACGGCCCTCTTTGTCAACAGCATCCTGAATGATGTTGGCTTGGGTGTTAGCAACATTAATTTCTCTGTCGTTCATATTCCTTTAGTTGCAACCTTTATTCTGATACCAAGTTGTCACATTATTAGTCTTAAATAAAGTGCATGTGTGGTACTTGACAACTCGATCACGTTCTTGCACAACTTGCTCACGTTCTTGCTATGCCAATTCAGCCTAAAACACTACACTTAAGACGCTACGGGGATGTTGGATAAGAAAGACAAGAGAATTTTAAATTAAGCTTTTTGTATTATAGAGTACTTTAAGATTTGCTTGGTGAGTTACAAATGAATAGCTTCATTTATATACTAGTCTCTTAAGAGCTAGTGAGTAAACAATAAACACAAGTTTCTTATTATTTACAAGTAAGTTCCCTCTCTAGAACTCTCTACATAGCTAGAATCTTCCAAGGACTTTTCTAGCAAATTCATAGGTTCTAGGGTCTTCTAAGGAAAATCTCCAAATTTCTCTATAACTTTCCCACAAGTGCTATCCTCCTTTCAATGTAATTTATTCACCTGACAAAAATATATGCCAAATGGCACCTATGTAGCATGATGATGTGGCGGGTCATGACACTAAGTTTCTCCATTCTAGTTGAGAGTTTTAGGTATTTTATTATGTGCAGAGTCAAAATGATTTTCTAAATTTGGAGGACTATAATTGTTTCTGTTCTTTAGCAGTTGTTACTGGCTGGGAAGCAGTAATTGAAAACTAAGTTGAGATTTGGAACAGATAATTTAAAAGAGGGCATGAATATGCCCCTTCATACTTCTATACGAAAGGAGGGTCATCCTACTAATTTATACTCCTGACCCGATATTTTCTTTTTTCAAGTACAATTTGCTTTCAATTGCATCAAAGTGATGCCAATGTATTTTTTTTTCTTTTCCAAGCTGCATCAAAAGTAAAGAAAGCTTCCCGACTGAACCATAAATAGGTAGAGTATGTATGTAAAAAGCACTTTGCCAGTGGTTTGGGGTATTACTTAAAGCTATATAACACAATTACGGTGGCAGATGATCACTTCTCAGCTCTGTAACTAAGTTCTATTATTTGAATGAGTCTTGAGTGTCCTCTTGTTTGTGTTTCTTCATTTGATTATTCTTTCTTTCTTATTGTCACGATCCCAAAATTCCATCTTAGATAGTCGTGATGGCACCTAGTTCCTAAGACTAGGTGAGCCTAACAGATGTTGAGCTATCAACATAATTAAATCATTTAACCATAAAAAATGAACCAATAATGCCATACATAGCCAACAACGATCAATAGATATACAATATCTCAAAACCACTAGTACGAAGTTATAAGCTCTACCAAGTTCACTAGAAATCTCTAAATACAATATTGTTCTGGAATAAAAATAAACAGTAGTAATGAATGACAACAGAAGGTGACTCTGAGGCGTATAAACACGATGGCATGTATACCTTGAAGTCTCCGCAGCAACTCACAACCATCTAACTAACGATCGGCATGCTCCGAGGTACCTGGATCTGCACAAAAATATGCAGCAAGCGTAGCATGAATACACCACAGTGGTACCCAGTAAGTATCAAGACTAAACTCGAAAGAGTAGTGACGAGGTACAGTCAAGACACCTACTAGATATAATAACTTGTGCAAAATATTAATATAATGCTAACATAGGAACAAATATCAATGTAAAGCTAAACATGAAAAGAATAACAATATAACGCTAGCAAAGGATGGAAGAAACAACATGTAGCAACAAGGAGTAAACAGGTGATAACACAACAAATAATGAGAATACAATTAAAGTATCAGTGAAACCAATTAAGGAAAAACAATGACAACCAGTTAATCAACCATTCTTTCACAATGTTTACACTAGAATCACCCTGAGCTACCACACCTTATAATCACAACTCACAAGTTCCAAATCATGAATCATAATCATATGGTATCTCGTGCCCACACTATTAATCATAATTATACGGACAATTCACGTGCTGCATGGATAACTCACGTACCAATACCATTAACAATACCTCATATCCGCACGGACAACTCACGTCCTAATAGTAACAATATCTTATATCCGCACGGACAACTCACGTGCCAATAGTAATAATATCTTATATCTACACGGACAACTCGCGTGCCAATAGTAACCATATCTCATATCTGCACGGATAACTCACGTGCCAACAGTCCAGTCCACACACAAAAGGCAGGTATACACGAATGCATGTATATGATCAATGAACATCAAGATTTATACTCCTTGACTGATATAGGTGACAATTTACGGTGTATTCTTGTTCAAGTATACTATCACAGCTTAAGTCAACAGGTATGATCAGAGACACTGTGTGGAACATTGGAAACAACATAACAAAACTCACAATATGCATGGCACGCAAGAAAGTCACGCCACCATACAAATATCATCAATAACAATGCCCTCAGGCCATCACAAATCATCCTCGATATAGCCTCATTGTCTCGCCGCGTGTGCAACAATAAAATAAAGGTTCGCCTTGTCTCGCCACACGTGCATAAATAATTATCCACCTTGTCTCGCCACATGCGCAACCCAACATATATATCCCGCCTTGTCTCGCTGCATGTGCAAATATCAATAATAATAATAGCACGGATAACTCACGTGCAAACACACCTCGACAATCCTCTCAACAATCTCACATGTTCCAAAAATATAACAACACAACATAATAACTCGCACCACACGTGTCCATATGCCACAATATTTCCATAACAACAAATTCTAATACCACAACCACATATAACCCACTGCTTAACAACAGTGAGTACAACAACAACAACAATAACACGGGAGTACGACAAGTAAATCAGTACAAGAATTATAACAACACAATGAAACGGAAGAATAAGCTCAACAATGAAAGAGAACATGTAATAATGACTTCAAATAAGAATAACTCAACAACGAGAGAGCTAACATGTAACAACGACTTCAAATAAGAATGACTCAATAATGAAAGAGGTAACATGGAAATAAAAGAGTCAACAAATTCAATTAAAGCATATAAGAGTATATTTGACAACAAAAGATAGAACATGTTCTAACAACTTCAAATAAAATATGTAAGAGTAAATTTAACAATGGAGGATAAAAAATGATCGGGAAACATCAATTAAATGTATATAAGAAACCTAAGAGTCTCAACTGGTCAAATTTTCACATATAAAGTCGTGTACACACGTGTCACCTCGTATACACGTCTTCCACATAATTCAAATGGTGCAATCAACCAATCCCTACGGGGTAGTTCTCTCACACTAAATTAGGCAAGATACTTACCTCAACTAGGCCAAATCAACACTCAAAAATAGCTTTTCCTCTAAAATTCACCTCCGCTTTGGCTTAAATCTAGCCAAAAATGACTTAATAATATGAAATAATGCGAGAGAAATAAATCCCAATAAATAAAGTTAAGATCTTTACACAATTCCCCAAAAGTCAACAAAAGCCAACCATGGGCTCGCCCGGTCAAAACCCGAGTCCAAGGGTAGACCTTGACTATCCATAAACCCACGAGTTCATATATATGTTTTAATTTGTTTCCAAATTCGAGTCCAATTCGGCTCTCAAATCTCAAATTTTTATTTTTCAAAACATAGACAAAATTTTCCAAGATTTCCCTTCAAATCTCATGATTTAGATGTTAAATCTCATATATAATCATGTAATATAATTGAAAATTGATCAGAATCACTTACCCAATAGTTGTATGTGAAAATCCCTCCTCAAAATCGTCTCCTACCGAGCCTAGGGTTCCAAAATATAATAAAATGAAGCTAAGTCTCGTAATTTAAATGTTCAGCTACAGAAGTCGCATTTGCGACTCTGGGTTCGCAAATGCGACCATCGCAAAAGCGAACACTGCCAAGCCCCTCCCCCCAAGACGTTGCAAACGCAACAAAAGTCTCGCAAAAGTGAAGCAGGGCCCATTGCAAAAGCAAGGAAAAAGCTCGCAAATGCGAACTGGTCACTGCCCACCCACTATCGCAAATACGACTAAGGCTTCGTAAAAGCGACATCTCAAATGTGGAACCTTTATCGTAAATCTGAAAATAGCCATCATCTCCAGACCTCACAAATGTGATGCCCACCTCGCAAATGCGAGGTCCGCAAATGCAAACCATATCTCTCATATGCGAGACCTGATGCACCTGTCCAAAACCAGCACAACTAAAACTCTTTCAAACACGTCCGAAACTCATCCGAGCCCTCGGGGTTCCACACCAAACATCCACACAAGTCTAAAAATATAATACAAACTTTCTCGCGCGATCAAAACACCATAATAACATCTGAAACCACGAATCGGACCTCAAATCACATGAAATTTACATTGAAATTCAAGAACTTCTAACCACACGCCTGATTCCTATCAAATCAACTCGGAATGACACCAAACTTTACAGTTAAGTTCCAAATAACAAAACGGACCTATTCAAAGTCCCGAAACAGAAATCGAAACTTGATAGCCATAAAGTCAACCTACGGTCAAACTTAAAAAAAATTTAAATCTTTAAATTGCCAACTTTTGGCAAAATGAACCAAATCAACCTAGGGACCTTCGAATTCAATTACGGGCATACGCCAAAGTCCAAAATCACAATACGAACCTACCGGAGCCATCAAAATACCGTTCCAGGGCCATTGTCACAAAAGTCAAACCTCGGTCAATATTTTCAACTTAAATTTCTATAATAAAAAATATTCTTCCAAATCAAATCCTGAAACACTCGAAAATCGAAACCGACCATACATGCAAGTCATAATACACCATATGAAGCCACTCAAGACCTCTAACCACTGAACGGAACGCTACAACTCAAAACGACCAGTCGAGTCGTTACACTTATACAATTTTCGACACTTCAAATGTTGCCAAATACAAATCATTATAAGGAACAAAGTCCCATAAATATCTTATGTGCGGGGACAGATGGAGCTTTGAGATACCCGATTCATCTGAACCTAGTACTTTTGCTGCAGCATAATTTTATGGGTAAAATTCTATTAAAATTATAATAAATATTAGATATGAACCCACAACTTTAGTAATATAATAGATTCAAGGCTAAAAATCTTAAATATTGACCTCATATAACTTAAATCTTATATCCGCATCTGCTTATGTGATATTGAATTGTATATTTCTCATGGTATAATATGTTTTGATTAACAATATATAAATTATCTCATAATCTAAATGAGTAATAACCCCATGCCACAAATTAACCAAACAGTCATGCAAATTTTATTCCAGAAACTAGATATTGTGTTAGTTATATAGAGATTAAATTAAGAAATTCATGAGTTTTGTGTCGTGAACTCTATATTCTATATTAGCCACACACACAATTTTAAGATTTAATCACTTTATGGTATGCGATCAACCAAATTACCTAAGTATAATTTTAATCTAAGGTGAAAGTTCAAATTTGTCTATGTACTATTTCATGAAATTGTTCAATATTACGCTCCTATTTCATCTTTGGTTCATTTATCATTAGCAAATCATCTCGTACTTTTGCCTTTGTTATGTACAATTCTCTAGCATGAAATGGGTAAATTACACATATCTAAATTCTTTTTTAAAAAGTTTAAAAATATTCTCATGTTATGAGCTAGAATAAGTTTTTTTTAGACCACTGGTAGTATTAGACCTAATGTTCTAACGACGTATAAAGTTGTTAAATTTTGAAGATTAGATTAATAAATTGACCGTTCTCCTGTTAGTCAATACTCAATAGTCAATAATATCGTAAAAATAAAATACTCAATAATATCCAATCAAGTAAATACGGATATACAAACTCTGCCTTTTTTTCTTTTTTCTATTTTACCTCTCTCTCCCTTCAATTTCTAGGTAGTTTACCGCTCTATATAAAGTAG
Organism: Nicotiana tabacum; assembly: GCF_000715075.1. Lineage (NCBI taxonomy): Eukaryota > Viridiplantae > Streptophyta > Magnoliopsida > Solanales > Solanaceae > Nicotiana > Nicotiana tabacum. Next base: position 87,809,902 of record NC_134092.1, on the reverse strand, counting down.
TCCATCTAGTCCCCCAACAACATCCACACTAACCATTAACCCCCAAATTCACCTGAGCAAAACCTTCTCCCGTTTCAACTTCCCCGAGAAAATGGCCGCCGCCGCACCTCCGCCGTCGCCGACGCCCGCCCCCGCCGTCATCCGTGAGGACTTAATTCCGACTGCCCACCAGGTCTTCTCCCGAATCCGCCTCGCCACCAACGCCGACGTTCCCCATATCCACAAACTCATCCACCAGATGGCCGTTTTCGAGCGCCTCACCCACCTCTTCTCCGCCACAGAATCTTCTCTCTCCACCACTCTCTTCCCTGAGAACTCCCCGCCTCCCTTCACTACCTTTACCGTCTTCCTACTCGAAGTTTCCCAAAACCCTTTCCTTCCTATCGACAACCAAAACTGCACCAATTTCAGCCCCATACATAAGACTATAAATCTGGATCTCCCGGTATCCGACGCGGAAGCTGAGATGTTTAAATCGGGCGGAAATGATGCAGTGGTTGCTGGGTTTGTGTTGTTTTTCCCGAATTATTCGTCATTTTTAGCGAAACCTGGGTTTTATATAGAGGATATATTTGTGAGGGAGTGTTACAGGAGAAAGGGTTTTGGGAGGTTGTTATTGTCTACTGTGGCGGCACAGGCGGCTAAGATGGGGTACGGGAGAGTGGAGTGGGTGGTTCTAGACTGGAATGTGAATGCGATCAAGTTTTATGAGGAAATGGGGGCTCAAATCTTGCAGGAATGGAGGGTTTGTAGGTTGACTGGTGGGGCCCTTGAAGCTTTTGCCAATGTCAACATTTGAGTCTTTTTCTTTATCTGTAATTTTCCACTGTTAAGTGTGGAGATGTAATGGTGGTATGGAATCACTTTTTTAACAGTGATTTTAAGTGTTATGAGTAGCAATCTAATCAAAGATATTTCACCTACTTTTGGGATTTGGTTTTTTGTTGTTCGTATTCCTTTCCTTTACTACTTGCCTCCAGCTGTTGTGGTTGGTGCAGTCTGTGATTCTGTTTTTGGATTACCCATCTAAATTTTATGGGTTAAACTTTGTAAGGTTTTAGCACGTAACCAGACGTGAACTAGGGATTTAAGAGGGTGGGTTCTAAATGTTAAAATAAAATACTGCTTTCAGCTGGAATAAAATCCGAATAAAACCCTCATCTTTCCCAATGAATTCACAATCCTTACCGTTGAACCAACACCCATTTTGTTACTGGGTTCGGCAGTGTATATTTATATAGATTTAATAAATATTTCAATACAAATACAGGATTCCGAAAAAAGTTATTGGGTTCGCCCGAACCCGCACCCACTACTGTAGTTCCGCCTTTTTTAAGTTATGTGTTCATATCTACCCCTCCGTTTTAATTTATGTGAACTTATTTCCTTTTTAGTCTGTGTCAAAAAAAAAGATCCATTTTCTTATTTGGAAACAATTTATCTTTATGCAATGATTTATATCCACACAAAATATATGTGCCTCATTTTACACCACAAGTTCTAAAGTTTTATCTCTTTTCTTAAACTCTGTATCCAGTCAAATGAGTTTGCATAAATTGAAACGGATGGAGTACTATTTTTGTAATTATTCCCTCTGTTCCAGTTTAATTGAACCTATTTTCTTTTTGGTCCGTTTCAAAAACAATGACTCATTTCTACATTTGGAAATAATTTAGTTTAAACTTCCAACTCTATCGTTACTGAGAAACTTTTATAATCACACAAATACTCTGGACCTCTTTCTGATTTGTTTAGGACCACAAATTCCAAAAATCTTTATTTTTTCTTAAACTCCGTGTCCAGTCAAACAGGTTCAAATAAATTAAAATGGAGAGAATAATTTTTACTGCCCGTTAAAAGTTTTGGGTTCAATTGAAAGCGTCGGTAACACAATACATCCGCCCTGGTTATTTATTAAGGTTTGGTAGTGAACAATATGAAAATTTGTTCATAGCTGAAGTTTATTTGTACTGCTGCACTATGTTCTTTCAAACAGAAGGGCATTCAGTTTCTGGCTTTTCATTTTGATTTTCTAGAGAATATGGGAAGTTTGCAGAAACTCGACTTTTCGCTGTTACGAAGAATTAAGAACATGTAGAATATTGCAGAAGCTTCTTCCCTTTCCTTTGGCCCAAATAAACGTCACTGCTTTCCCATTGTTCAATTGATACTATTCTCGTATCTTCTTTTTTCTTTCTTCCTTTTAGTCTTAAACTAGAAATACAAACTTAACTTGGTTTACACGTAGTAATGCTCCCAACAGCATAATAGTTTCCCATTTAGGCCAAAATACTACAAATTCTATTAGTAAAAAATTCTTCTTGCAAAAGTGGTTCTTCACTAAGGGTGGCAAAACAAAAGTAGGAGGGGATAGATGATAGGTATCAAAGAATAACCTTTTAAGTTCCTCCTTAGCTAGCTTGTCTGCTATTGCATTCTATTCCTTGAAACTATTGTCACAATCCGCACTTTCGGTGCCGCTAGCTAATGTAAGGAAATAGGCCCGTGACATATACCTTATTGTGGAGTAGTATTAATACATTGGATAATTGTCAGGAATAGTCCTTGATTTGAAGCAAGTTTAATTAAGACCTTGCACAAAGTTCAACTTAAAGATGAGTAGCTTGGGGTAAACGACTGAAAAGATACTGACTCTGATAACTCCTGCAATGCATCCTTTTTCATTCTTGTTTTTTTTCCATTCTCACAAATAAAGCGCACACTATTTTATAAGTATATAAAAACACGAAAATGATGTTCCTTTCGTAATTCCTATGACTTGGTTGTCGTGTTTGTGTTTTTCTACAAAATCTACGTATGTTATTATAACTATTTTATTGCTATTTAAACTCCTATAAGTTGTAAAACAACATTTATTCTGCTTATTACGTTGCACTATAAATAATATGATAAATTACACAAAGCACCTTACAATATGATTCAATTGCATATGCGCTAAATTTTCTTGCAAATACACCCCTTCTATTTCAAATTCGTGCACTTCGACCACTTATAGTTTGGAAATCGGCACAAATATTAGTTTGAATGATAACTGTATTTTGTAAAAAATGTTTCAGTGTTTGGATTGAAAAACATGAAGTATAACTGCAACTAAGTATACTAAAATAAAATAAATAAAAATCTAATTAAAATCACGCTTGAGAGGTCTTATGTGATTTCGAAAAATAAGGATAACACTGTTATATATAATTATGTAGGAGTTTCACTGACGTTTATAATTTTAAAATACAGGAGGCGTGATCGATTAACGGTGTAGGGATGATAAGAGAACAAAAAGACTACTTGTGAAGCTTTAAATTTTGATCCATCTGAAACAAGCTCTCAAAAAAATAAGGGAGTACAAATAAGGTGTTTGTAAAACACGAGAAAATTTGTAACAATTCCTAGGTTGGAATCTCCACGAAAACTAAAGTATTCTCTAGAACAGTTAATAAAGCAGGTTTACAACGAAAAGTAAGAGAAAAAGAAAATTTTCATTTCATTCAACATGCTGTAAATGGGAACTACAACTGAATATAAAGACTGTAGGCATAATCTTAGACCATATGGACATTGGTGACAACCATCCTAACAAACTGTACTAGGGTGATAACCAAGAATTTTGGACTAAATTTTAAATAGATGAAAAATCAGACATCCTACATAAACTGAAGTGGAGCCTCGTCTACAACTGTTAACGGTGTGTTCTGGACAGTGCTCATTTTGTACCTATGGGTGATTATGGTTAGGGTTGACACTAGTTTCAAAAGACAAAACCAATGAACTCTTTTTGCAAAACAATCTTTTGTAAATTAACCAATTTCAAGAAAAATCAAAGAGAGGATGACTATTTGTGCAATTGTGGTCAATGAAAGGGTGGCTATTTTGGCAACTATGGCCCCTTCGTACTTCCAAGGAAAGCTTTAGGGACGGGGGAGGACATTATGGTAAAGGTGACGCCCCATTAAAAGACACGTCCGCTTTTGCGAGAACATCCCTTCGACACTTTGAAGATGCTCTAAGGCTATTCCGACATAAACGGGTCGGCTTATTTGTTTTGACAACAACATTGGACACAATTCTTTCTTTTTGGTTATTTTTTGCGAAAATGGGGCCGAACCCTATGAAGGTTGCCTAAGTATCTCACGTCCGGTGAGAATCAGACTTGCGTAATTCGTACGTTTTGATAAAACAGGGGAAACATGAGACTTGAAAATTTTGGCTCATTTTGAAATGACCTTTCTTTTCTTTTTTTTCAAAAATTTGGCAGAGTTTCGGGATTTTTTAAAATCGGATGAATTTTTTCTCTCCTACTTCTCGTTCTTGCTTTTTTCAACTTTTATGTCCCTAATCTAGAAACCGGTTAACATTCAAACCAGATCAAACAAAATGCACAAGGAACACGTAAGATGCATCAGGATTGTCTTGTAATTTTTGGTACACCTGTCCTAGACGGACCCAACCCCTGTGTTGAGTTCCCAAAGTCAAATGAACGTGATGCAAATAAATATTCCTATTAGGGATATGGCATGAGGCTATGTTATTCTAGGTTTAAATCCTGGGGGAATATTTTAGACATGGCTTACCCAAGCGGACAGCTCGAACCGAGGTGGGGGCAACGTACCGGGAGCACGAAAGTTTACCTGGCCTAGTTACTGACCCATCCTCGTTCTAATTGGTTTGACCTCTAACAGAAAAGTGGGCCACGTATACGTGTGATCCATAAATTCAGAAGACTCAGAAGGGAGGCGTAAGAAGACAGTTTATACATTTCAAATGATATCAAAGCGGTAAATAAGTGGCAATTAGCGCATTATGCCCATAAACATAGTAATATTACACAATCAATAAAGCCAAGTATAGATCACACTACAAGCTCGAATTCTGAACTCTGGACTAGAAGTTTTGGGTTCAACATCCCCAGCAGAGTCACCAAAGCTGTCACACCTTCTTTTTATGGGGAAAAGAGTTTTTCCAATTTAAGTTACATTATTGAAATGGGATTATTTAATTAGAGAGTCGCCCCTTGGGATAATTATTATGGTGTCCCAAGTCACCGATTTATTTTAAAATCCCAAATCAAGGAAAATTGACTCTGTTTAAAGTCTTTGAAACACAGAAGATCGGGTAAGAAACTCCGTTAATCCGGGAGAAGGTATTAGGCATTCCCGGATTCTGCGGTTTTAGCACGGTCGTTTTACACTTGGCTTATTAATTTGATTATTACGTATTTTAGAACCTATGTGCATTTTAACCTTTTACCGCATTTAAATTACTCGATTATGGCGCTATGGAATTATCTTGAAACGAACCATATGTGTGTTGTCGCGCGTTGTTTTCTCATGAAAGCGGGCCTCGACGTGTGACAACTCTTTTAAAAGGAGATATTAAAAGAGAAGAGTCTTTACCTAATAATTTTTAAGGTGCGTTAGGGAACCTATTTGTAAATAACTCTGTTTGACTAGTCAGTATCACCAAAGATGGGGTAAGGGCTCAAATTACCTCAAAGAGAAGGTGTTAGGTACTCTTCGAGGTCCATAACTGTGGGTTCCGGCCGAATTTAAAACTATGTGGATTATGTGATTAGGCTAGGTGATCAAATAAATAAAGGAAAATATAGAAGCCGGAGGATCTTATCATAACACATGAGAATCGGTACAAATCTTTAATGATTACAAGGATACAACTACATTGGTCTATGTTAGGTGTCTGAGTGTAAATAACAAGTATGTAAAGAAAGGAGGATCCTAAGTTTTTTAGCCTAAAGGATCACCCCGTGCAATATAAATAATACTTCGCAACTCCCTTAAGGTAGGGGGTTGCTCATATTATTCAGCGGGTACAGACTATCATCTCCTACTACCTAATTACTATGTTGAAATTGTCACTTAAAGGCGCTCTAATTCAATTCTAAGTTGTACCCTGTGTGTGCACTACCCGTCCCATACCTGCGGTCTAGGAGGCTTTGGACCTCTATTTGGGTGGTTCTAGGCTTCATATAGGTTGCTCAAAATGATAAAACTAATCGCGCATTCAAAACATATAGGACTTCACATAAAAATAACAAACGACTCAAGCAATATATATGTCCCAATACCAGGCCTAAGATGCATGACTTACTTAACCATGCAAGTAATAACTATTCGAGGAAGTAATTAAGCAGCTCTGAAGGCCACACACTTAGTTCTTAAAGGTGTAACTAACAGCAGTTCTAACCAAGGTATATAGACAGGATCACATGATGTTTTGGAAAATAACAAGGCATACATAAGGTGGGCTCATGCTAGGTTTCAAAGTGACAGGATTGAACATCATAAGCTAGAAAACTACTTCAAATAGAGTTTCAAAGAAAAGCATAGTCCAGAATTAGCCTAAGAGTCTTCAGACAATTAACATAAGAATCTAGTAAAGTCATAGACAAGAACAAGTTGATGGCAGTTTTTACATGAAGGTTTTTAACATGAAAGCCTAATGAGCATGTGGTCACAAACAATATAAAAAATATGCCAGTTACAACAGTGGGAAAACAAGTCACTAAGTCAAACATGAGACTTAACATATTGAGTATAAATCATAGTACAAAGGTTCAAAAACAATATCAGAACTCATGATAGGTGAAAATATATTAACTCCAGATTAACAGGACATGCAGACACTAGGTCTTAATCATATATAGGAGAAGGAGCTAGATATTAAATCTCATTCTAAAAGTCTTAGGCAATATTAAAGAGCACTGGATTGAACAAATCAAGGAGCATACGTTAAGTAGAAAGAAAGCATGTTTGGCTAATCAACAATATCAAGAAATAACTCTAGGAAAGCATTTAGTTATATATGAATGGTTTAACAGGAATTAGAACATATTCTGGGCGTAAATTGGTTTAATCACAAGAATCCAGAACATGATAGAAGATAAACTCAGGACAAGCAACATATGTAAGCATTCAGACGCACACAAACACACCAGGATAGACATGCTTAAGAAAGATAGAATCAACGTTAGAATTTGAGCTAGTTCAGGTGCTAGAAAAAATATAGAACCACGAGAATAACTTCAGAGCAAATAGGGCTGCAAACAGAGATGACATAGTAGCACATTGATTCACAAAGGTTTCAATGACATAAATATACAGAGCATGAACACAAACGAATAGAGAATGAAACTGCAAAGGCCAAAGGCACTTACCAATTATAAATTAACGGAAAAAGTAAGTAAGAAGAAGAATATCCAAAAGTGCTTTAATTATCAGTAGCAAAAGAGCAGTAGAACCCCCAAAATCCCAGTGCGTCAGAGTTCTCAAGGGTTTTAAATGAACCCCGGGCAGTACCCGCACTGAAAAAGAACGCAATAGAATTTGAATGTCTTGGCTGTCAGCCAGCCAAGATATCAAGTTTCAGAGTATAATAAATGAGAATGAGAGAATAATGCAGTGATTCCGGTCTCTCTTACAAGGATTTGGGGAAGAGTTTATATAGTGATAGAAGTTGAACGAACAAACATATAAGACAATCAATTAAACAAAAAATAAGGAAAAAAAATATCATATGCAATCAATGATAGAACCAGTAAAAGAAGAATCAAAACCCAAACACTAGTTGGAATCGAATTCAGGGCGACTCGTTCACAAGCTCTAATCACGACGGAATCAACGAAGATATACTAGATACAAGAGAGATTTTTCTCTTCTCCAGTGTATAGAACCACAAACGCACCCACAACCATAGAATCAAAGCCAAATCTATGAGGATCAAACTTTCCATAAGTAAAAAGGTAGCGAAAGTTACTATAAATGAATAATAATAACATAAAAGGTAAGTAGAATCTGCGTAGGAACGCGTATGAGGAAGGGCGATGAGGATCTTTTAGGTCGGTTAGGGTTTGGCCTCTAAGGGAGAAGAGAGTAGGTGAGGGAGGCTGTGGATAGATAAGTGGCCTTTAGGGTTTGGTCATGGGGATATAAGGAGAATGAGAAGATTTATTATGGGTCGTTGATCATACGGCTAAGATCGAATAGGAAACAGGGCGGGTCAAATGAACGGGTCCCCGACCGGGTCAAATTAGAGGGTTGTTTGGCTTGGTCTCTATGAATTGGGCCAGGGATTTGGGGTGTTTGGGCCATTAATATGGTCCGAAAATTGGCATAACTTGGGCTATATTTTAAAATACAAGAAATTAAGAAAAAATAGTTTAATAAGATAGTTAAATAAAATATAAAAAATTATTATTTATGAAACTTAATACCTTAAAACAATATTTGAAGATTATAAAAATGTAAAAAATTATTTTGACCCCAAATAAGATGACAAATGCAATCAATTGTAAAGTATAGGCTATTATTGCAAAATTACGTAATTAGCATAAACAATGCAAATGTAATTATATAAAATGAATTAAAATATTATAAAGTGTATATGTAGGTATAAACAATAAATATGGATGATTAAGTCATCACAACATAATTTGAAGGAGTAATTGATAAATATTTGAGTAATTTAAATGCAAGAAAATTAATTTTAAAGCCTTACAAATTATAAAAAATTACAGAAAGTACTTATATGACTCTTGCAAATTGGTGATGATGCAGGAATGATATTTTTAAAGTATACATGACATTTATAAAAATATGAGGACAAAATTTGGTATCAACATATGTGAATCCGTTTTATTGAGTGCGCTAAAAATCATGTCACGCGTACGTGTACACAATTAATAACACTTTATTATTATTAAGGTTATTTTGCCAAAGTCGCGCGAATGCATACCTTGATTTATTTTAGAAATTATAATTATATCACGCTGACATGTACATAACCACGATAGTAGATTAAAATTGCGTCTAAAGTAGTCTACGAATATTCAAAAGTTGTTTGCTTCTTTTATTATAATTAAATTTTAAAGATTTACTAGTACGCTAGGCCGCGTTAATGGAATAAAAAAAACATTAGAGTGTTGGGCAATGATTAAGTGTTCACATATGAAATAGGCGAATTAATTGCTCCCCTTTTTAAATAAGACTGAAGCAAGCTTTTCTTAATTGGGCCCAGCATGCGGTTGATAAAGTATAGATCATTAATTTGGACCCAAATGCTAGGCCCACGTCGTGTCTAACATTTCATATTGCAAATAGGCTGACCAATCAATGGGACTACTAGTATTGATCATATCAGGCTCGATTGAATTCATGTAAAATCAAATTCCATTTCTACGGACTCTGAGAGAGGTCTGGGCATCTATAGTACATCCATCAACAGTTAAAGGAAGATTATCACAAGTAAATAAGTACAATTTCATGATCAATCTCAATATCAATTCCATTTAACATGACTCAAAATATAGAATTAAATCATTACATGAGAACCACTTTTTAACACTTACACTAACCAAATGCTTTCAATAACAACTTAGCTAGGATATTTGAAATTACAACAAGACTAACTACTAGAACTACTAATTACGACAATAAACCTACAGACCAACAATCCTGCTTCTAATCTTCATATTTCACTACCAAACATTTCTTAACAAACATTTCAGGAAACCTGTTTAAATTGAAATTCTGGCTCAACAGATTATGATATTGGAATGTAAATGGCAGAAACTAAAAGAGATGACATATGCTTAGAGCAGTTCGTGAGCAACAGTAGAATGACAAGGTTAAACCGATTTCAATTCAAGTCATTCAAGCATTTTTAGAACATTTCACAAAGCATTTAAACGCAAACATCACACAAACACATTTGAACTTCATAGAAGAAAACAGAGAAGTTTGATTATGCTAAATTAAAAGTCGTACAAGTTCATAGATGTGTACCTAAATTTAAAGCAAGCTTGAATAGCCAAATAGAGGTAAAATAGAGGAATGCAGTTCAGCAAGTCTAGAAAAATAAATTCAGCAGCCAAACAAATTGTCAACAAGAATGTGGATATTTGGCAATGGAAAGTTGTCCTTGGGACTTGCCTTCTTCAAATCTTGATAATCAACACAAACTCAGATTTTTTTATCTTTCTTTGGTATCGGTACTACATTAGCCATCCATGTGGTGTATCGTACCACTCAGATCACACCAGCTTTCAATTATTTTGTGACTTCTTCCTTAATCTTATCACTGATGTCACTTTTGAACTTTCTTTGCTTCTGCTGGACGAGGGATAACCGGGATAGGTAGGAAGTTTATGTACCACCAAATCAACACTCAACCCTGGCATATCGTTATAGGACCATGCAAACACGTCTTTGAATTAAAACAAAAGTTGAATCAAGGAATCTCTAGTTCTCTCATCAGTGTGAATGCTTATCTTGGTTTCTCAGACCTCTTCTGAATTGCGCAAATTAACGGGCTCAGTTTCATTTAAGTTTGGCTTAGACTTATTGTCAAATTGTTCCAATTCTCGATTTATTTCCCTAAAAGCCTCATCTTCGTCATATTCCGCATCTTGATTCATTATTTCAAAGTTAGATAGCGTTTTAGGATCTGGGCATGAATTCCGCAAGCATGTCATGTTATTAAAGTCCGTATTATTTTAACTGAAAAGAAAAATATAAGAAAAATAGCAAAATCAGAAAAAAAAAAAAAAAAAAGAGACATCTATGAACGACAAAATATTGATTTCATTTAATTGAATTGAAAGGTAGTAGGGTTTACATCATAATTTAAAGACGGTAAATTAAGAACATTTGAGTTACACCCTAAAATAACCCATAACGCAGAAAAGATAGCAAGATTGAACTACCAGGATTCTCACCAGACGAGGAATGGGGTAGCCTCCCAATTTTGGAGTTTGAAATTTGGTCCCATATATTGCACCTCGGCACGGCTCGTGCCTTCCCCTGGCTGGACCATGTCGAATTCATATTGCATTTGTTTCAGAACTCCGCAGATATCATCTATCTCTTCGGCTGTGAAGGCCTCTTGTTCTTCATCTATATACTTTTGCCTGACAAATGATTGGGAGAGATGCGGGATGGGCTGTGATAGGACCCACCCATTTTCTTTGTGTTTTCCAGCCCATGTTCTGTCAGCCGATGTAGCTCGAAAACCCAACCCAAAAGGCTTCTCATTCACGACCAGGGAAATGGGCTCAGTAATGCCCTGTAGAGACGCTCTAAGCCCCTTTTCGGGTTTGTGCCCATTTTTGATCATTTGGGTGGCAACCATAATTGAAGGATTGGACAAACAAGGTTGAGGTAGTGGGGGCCCCTCTTCAAACTGGTCAGCGACCACAATTTCAAAAGCTTGATACACAATGTGCTCACTGCCTTCCCTGGCTTCAAGACATGGGACTGAGGGGTCCCGGTAAATAGATTGCTCATCTTCTCCATTGACAATGATTTCTTGATTGTCGTACTCAAACTTGACCATCTGATGGAGAGTGGACGGAACAGCTCTGGCGGTGCGAATCCATGGTCTGCCAAGAAGGAAATTGCACATGGTTTCCATGTCTAAGACTTGGAAGGTCACCTCAAAGTTCACAGGGCCAATAGTTAAGACTAGATCAATTTCTCCGATTGTATCTCTCTTAACATCATCGAAGGCTCGTACACAGACACTGTTGGCCCGAATTCCTTCTATAACGATTTCTATCCTATGAGCGTTGAGAGGGGAGAAATATCTACTCCTGGCCCGCCATCCAGCATCATATATTTCACATAGTATCCCTCACATTTAACAGTCAGGTTGAGGTATTTGTTATGGGCATGTCACGAACCAAAATCCTAACACGTCGTGATGGCGCCTATCTCAATAATAGGCAAGCCGATAACCTCAATAAATCACAATAATCTCTTAAGTTTGAAAATATAATATTTGAATTCCATAGAAAACCTCACAATTTCAGATACAAAACACCCCCAAAACCTGGTGTCACTGAGTACATAAGCATCTAAATAATAACAAAGTCTGTCGGATAAGAACACTGTCTGAAAATATAGAACAGTAGAATAACTGAAAGGAAAGAGAGTCAAGGTCTACGGATGCCAAGCAGCTACCTTGATAGTATCCAACAGATAAATCCTCAAATCTGGCAACCGCCATATCCGGAAGTACCTAGATCTGCACATGAGGTACAAAGTGTAGTATGAATACAACCAACTCAATAAGTAACAAGACTAACCTCTGGGCTAAAAATAGTGAAGAGCTTCGCATGTACAGTCCAGTACATAAATAATGGTGCAGAAATGTAGGCATGCTTTCAAGTTAAACTCAGTACATGCAAAAATAGATCAATACTGCATGATATGAGAAATATGACATCTCAGTGGAAAGACCTCACGTACTACTGGTCACAATTCGTCCTGTCACTCGGTACCGTATAAGGCTAATCTAGCCCAGGGATATTTATCCCCAAATGTAAATGATACGGACAAGATCCATGTCCATGGAAATTTATCACAATATAAATAAGTAAGGCAAGTCCATGCCCTGGGAAGTCCATCCCGAATATATATAATCATCTACGCTCACTGGGGGTGTGTACAGACTCCGGAGGGGCTCCTTTAGCCCAAGCGTGATATAAAGCCGATATGGCCTGCTGCAGGCGGGCAACCCTGATCTATATAATGAGAAAGCCTATAAGGCCTGCTGTAGCGAGTAGCCCCGATCAATGTAATAATAAAGCCTATAAGGCCTGCTACAGGCGGGCAGCCCCGTTCCATATAGTAATCATATAGATAAAGCCAATATGGCCTGCTGCGACACGCAGCTCGATCCCATAAATACCCTCACAATGGACTAATATGACTGAGTGTGAAATGTACATTTTTATAACAATTAATTCAACAGCAACACGACCCCATGGGTCCTAAAATATTAGCACGTAGCCTAAACATGATCTTTAATAAGAGCCTCAGCTCAATTTCTCTAACACGTGGAATATGTTCAGATAATAACACGATTCTTTAATTTTACAACTTCACAGGATTTATTCAAGTCACAATTTCTACGGTGTACGTCCACACACTTATCACATATCGTGTGTCACCTCTAACCAATTTATATAACACCAAATTTGGGGATTCATACCCTCAAAACCAAGTTTAGAAATGTTACGTACCTTAAGCCGTGTAATTCTTTACTCTGTTATGCCTTTGCCTCGCGAATCGGTCTCCAAATGGCTCGATTCTAGTCATAATTAATTCGATTCAGTCAACGCAAATTATAGGAATTAATTCCATAAGAAAATACTAATTTTCCAATAAAAATCTGAAATTTAACTCAAAATTCGCCCGTGGGGCCCATGTCTCGTAATCCGACAAAAGTTACAAAATATGAACGCCCATCCAACCACGAGTCTAACCATACAAATTTCACCAAATTCCGACATCAACTCGACCGTCAAATCTTCAATTAAAGTCTTTGAAGATTTCTACCTTTTTCAACTCAATCTTTACCCATTAGAACTCAACAATCTTTCCACAACCTTATTGGGACGTGTATGTATAAATGATACTCTTACACCTAAGAATCATACTCTTAATCCCCCATCTTTTATCCCAAACTCGAAATTGAAGAATTGGGGGAAGAAATTCTTACCTCTTTGAAGCCCTAGCAAGATCCTTGTGAAATCTTCAAGCCTTGAACAAGAATTGATGAACAATTGACTAGGTCTTTACTTTCTCTCTCTAAGATGCTCTCATCACTCTCTAAAATATCATATTTTTGCTCCAAAGAAGCCCCATTACCTCAATATATCGAAATGGGGTTAGGTAAAAAATTAGAAAAATTACAGCCTGACGCAGATCTGCGGTCGCATATGCGACCGCATAACACGTCTGCGGTCTGCAAATCGACCGCATAACTGAAGCTCCAAAAATGGGGGTCCCCTGGTTGGGTCTGGGGTGATTATACGGCCCGCAGACCTATTCTGCGATCGCATAATGCACCGCATAATTGGTCTGCGGTCGCATAATGTACCGCAGACTTCCTCCAATCTTTCCCCGCCTCTGATTCACTCTGCGCCCATTATGGTCCACATAGTAGTTCTACGACCGCATAGTGGGCTGCAGAAATGTCCTCTTGTGCCGAAAATTTTCCTTTACTACCCAGTGTATTGTTCAACCCAAAAATTTTGAGCCGCGACGAGCAAGCTTGTTGCGAGAAATTTATACAACCTTTGCACTAATTGATCTACCTCGGCACCACAAAATCTTAATTTCCTTAGCAAAACTTCTCCGGGGTCATTACACATAAGTCAATATCCGGTCAACCTTTTTAACTTAAGTTCTAAACCTTGGAACTAAGTATTCCAAATCATTCCAAAACATCACCGGACCCGAACTAATCATCCCGGCAAGTCACATAATTGTAAAGCATAAATTTAGCAGTAAATGAGGGAACGGGGTTGTAATACTCAAAATGACCGGCCGGGTCATTATAGGGCAGCTCCCTCTGCAGGTAAATCATCACGGCTAAATGAGATCTTATTGACCTCAAAATATCTCTCGGCCATTCTTTCTAATTGTGCAACAATATTTTCATCTGGGACATACGTTTCGTGCAATGTTTTGAGTAGAACCTTTCGGTGTTCATCTGAGGTCAATAGTAAAGATAGAAGTGAGATCTGGGAGGGAGTTTTCCGGAGTTGATCAATTATCGAGTACTCCGAAGTTTTCATTTTACTAAAGAATTCCTCCACTTCTTCATTGCTCACGGGTTTCTTGGGTAGCATCTAGTTGTCCTTGTTTTGTTTAGCTTTCCTGAGCTCATCCTGGGTATAGTACCTCCCTGATCGAGTCATCTCCTTGACTCCCCCCACAACTTCTTTCCCTTTGTAAGTGACAACTGTCTTGCTATAATTCCAAGGGACCGCAATAGGATCTTTCATCGGTGTTAGTGGTGCAGGACTGATAACCACGGGCTCAGTCAGCTTTGGTGATATTATCGGCCCCCGCGCCGCATGTCTTTCCTTCGGTACGTACAACCTTAGCACAATCAATGTAACTTTCCTTCCATCAAACTTCTTTGGAGTGATGAGGACAAGTTGTTCTTTCCTCGGGGCATTCGGAACATAAAGAACCAATTGGCAGGTGTCGGCTCAGCTTTCGTTTCAACGGCCTAAGTGACCGGAGCTATTTTCTTTTCAGTTTTTGACGGTTTTGCTATTGCTTTAGGTTTTTCCTCCGAACTAGTGATGATAATAATGGACTTCAGTGCCGGGTAAAATTCTTTATCATCACAGTTCATACCAATAATTGGCCCGTCATTGTGAGCAGGCAATGGATTATTGGTCACATTGGGTGCCTCATCGTCCCTCAGCACAATTCTTTTAGCTTCAATCAAGTCTTCAACCGCCCTCTTGAGGGTCAAGAAATCTTTAGTATCATGGCCTAACACCCCCGAGTGGAATGCACATCTAACATCAGCCCGGTATGTCGTAGACTCGGGAGTTGGCTGATTTGGAGCCACAGGTTGTAGTAAACCCAATTGGGTTAACTTCTGGAGCAAACTCGAGTATGATTCACCGATGGGGGTGAAATAGTTTCTTTTGGGAGGCTCTAGGGGAATTATATTGGGGTGTATTTTGTGGTGGGCGAGGATTATATGTAGCTTGGTAAGGACGGTTATTTCTGGGAGGTGGAGCTCGGCTTTGATTGTAATTTTATTGGGGCTGAATGTAGGGTAGTGCATTCATCACCGCATAGGGAGGCGGTGCCACGGCGTATGCAGCATCATAGTGTGGGTAGTAATGTTGTTGTGTTTGGTGTGGAATATAAGACTGGTTAAATGATCTACAAGACCCCCTCGAGCTTGAAGCCATCATGGATGCCTCTTCTATCTTTTTTCGATTAGCTAAACCCCCCGATCCATTCTTGATGGCTTGCGATGTAGCCTTAAGGGCTACCAACTCAATATCCTTCCTATTTTCAACAATTTCCCCAATCTTTATGGCTTCAGCAAATGGTTTTCAATGGCAGACATCATGTTTTGGGAATAATCGGCTTCTTAGGCCTGCAAAATAATTATGACCATTGGAGGCTTCACACGGACAGCCTGCTCGTGCCACTTAACAGCATACTCACAGAAACTTTCCATGGATTTATTTTTCAAATTAGATAGGGAGTTTCTATCCGGAGCAATATCCATATTGTATTGAATTTGACGGACGAAATCTCTGGCAAGGTCGTCCCATACGTGCCAGTGAGCGATTTCCTGGTCCATATACCATTCAGAGGCAATTCCCACCAGACTCTTTTCCACCGGCGCCCCTTAACTGGTTGCAGTACCTTTTCAAATGAGAAATCAGGTCTCTGTGCCCGTCGTACTTTTTGAATTTTGGCATTTTGAAACCAGACAAAAAATGGACATGTGGAAACATGCATAAGTATGAGTAGGAGACACTCTTTTGGCCACTGAAGCTCTACATATTCTTTAAACTCTGCTCCAGGCTTTTCATTTTTTGAGCCATTTCTTCCCGCTCGGGATTTTTGACTATTCTTTCTAGTTCAACCGGAAACGCATACTGGAGATGTTGAGCATATGAGTCCGGAGTGATATAGGTCATATACTGCTGAAATTGTGTCTGAAATTGTGGGCGCTGGAATGTGAATTTCGGAGGTTCAAAACACGACCTGGGAACGGTCGGTTGCACCGCAGTAAAGACAGGCGTTGCGGAGAACAATGTTGGAGGTGCCCCGGCCGTTAGACGTCATTGGAGGGTACTCATATGGGATGAACGGGTTGGATACAGGGACGTTGGTAGCCCCACCCTACCTTGGGATCAAATCAGGGAACCAAGGAATTGCACCCGGCGGTTCCCTACCATTAGACCAGGAGTCCCACATTTCCAACATGCGGAGACAATATCTTATTCTCTTCAGTAGTTGTTGATTATGGCTGTGGAATAGCCGGTGTCAGGTTATCCTCAAGGTTGATAATGTGTAGATTGCTTTCGGAGGCTATCAGAACCTTTCCTTTAGATCTTTTGAAGTAGGGATGGGAAGCCAGATTACCAACAAAAAACCAACCACCTAAATAGAACCTGGCTAAATTGCACGCACAACAACCTTGTTAGTTTTGAAATATTTAACAGATAGAAAATCGCACGTTGGGATGCAATGCACCTAAACAGTTAAACGCTTCTATCATGTGTTTGCAACGGTCGCGTGTTTCATCCTGGCTTTTAAATATTTGTACTCTTTTCTTCCATTTCTTGTTCTCTTTTTCTCTTTTGTTTTGTCGCTCGTGATTTTTCTCTTTTGTCTTTTGTCGCTCTTTGTTTTTCTCTTTTTGTTTTGTCACTCATTGTTTTCTTTTCTTTTTATTTGTTTTTCTCTCAATTTCTCTCTCTTTTTGTTGATTTTTTGCTCAGTTTTGTTTATTGCTATGATCGCATCCAATGGGGATTGCCTACGTATCATGATGCGGCATGAATCAGACCATTATATAGTTCAGGAAAATAAATGTAAAATGAAAGCAAAGAAATTTTTGGGGTTTTCAATACTTCATTAATAAAATCTTTTTTGGGTTTTCATTACAAAGACTTGAAAATCAACAACTGACTTTAATAGGAAAACGCACATACTCGAAGCAAAAACAACAAAATCAAAATGGACGAAGGACAAAAGACTCGACGCGAGAAAAAGTAAACTACAGACTCGATGACTGAACAATTAAAAGACAGATGACTCTCAAAATCTAATCCAGGGTCTCGGGTGACATCAGTCGGTCAGGACGCGGGCTCACCTGTAAGCTCATCATGAAGGAACTCTAGGTCGGCCATGACCTGGCGAGCGAAAGACAACACTGAAGCAAAGAACATAGCTTTAGTCATATTCTCACATTCATTGCATTTCATCGCAGTGTAGTTAGCTATTTCTTTGATTCTAAGCTTAGTAGCACCCTTCTCCTGGAGCAACCGTCCAATCTGTTATTCTCGGACTTCCACTACTCGCCCACCCTTGTTGTTCTGGTTTTGCAGGTTTTCTACATCACCTTCCAGCTTGTTGAGCAAAGCGTAGCAATGTTCCCTTTCTGCTTCAAATCGCTTGGACTGTCGACCCAACGCCTCTTCCAGGGCACCAAATTTTTTCCTAAGGGCGAAAACCTCTTCGCCGTGATGTTGTTTCATCTGTTGCGACAACCTCACGCAGTCATTTACCTCCCCTCTTAGTTGACCAATATTTTTCTTGGCTTTTCCTAATGCCTTTTCAGTATTTTCAAGAGTGCCATCATAATCTTGCATTTTCTCAAGCAAGCTCGTAATAGTTCTTTGGTCTTTCTAGTTTCTGCCGGCACTTCAGAGGCTTTCTTTATCTGTTGAAGCTGAGCACGTAGGGCTTCATTCTCGCGGATCAAACTTTTCTTTTCGCCTTCAGCTTCTTGTGCTTGTAAGTCTTTCTCAAAATTGAGGTTTCTCAGATTCTCTTCTAAGGCATGAATAGTTGCTTGGTATCCCTTTTCTTTTTTACCCTAGGCTAACCATTCTTGGATTTTATAATCAAAGGATTGAACGTGCGGCCTTTTTGCGGGCCTTTCGGGCTCGGGCTCTGTCTCATAATCTATGCGAGACCTCTTACCAAACCACATAGCATAACCCGGATCTACCTCACCTCTCGCGGGATCTGGCACCTGGGTATCATCTTTCAAGTAGCGGCAACCATTCCAAATTTGGTGGATTAAAGCCTCGGGGAATGGGGCTTCTGGGTGTAGCTCAATTACTTGCACACTTAAATATTCGTCCTCAAGCACTACTTGGTACCTTCCTAACTGTATCAGAACTCTTTATGGCGCATACAGCTCGACACTTCTCAAACCCAACAACAGCAAATAACTCTCCAGGGCCGATATATGTATCACCTCTCTTACCGGGAGCCATCCCAAAGTCCACTCAATTTGGCTTGCGTTTAAAGATCTTAAGTGGGATATCCAGGCTTCTACCCCTTTTGGCGAGTTGTAATCTTTTATTCTTTCTTCATAATTTTCAATGAAATTTTCCTTGCTCGGACCATAGTTCATGAACTTGGGGTGATGCTGAAGATGCTCAATCAACCACATTTGTAACAAAACATTGCACCCTTCGAAGAATTTTACCCCGGACTTACACAAAGTCAACGCCCGATAAATATCACACAGAATGATCGGGGCAAGAGTGTGATGTTCTTTGATAGTGAGCACCTCTACAACCCTGGCTATACGGGTATCAATTATCCGCTGCTCATTTAGGAAGACCATAATTCCTAGAGATGCCACTATGAAGGCTAAGCGACGGTGAAACTGCATGTGTCCTTGTTTTGCTTATTGTTAAGGTGCTTTTCATGCATTTCAAACCCATTTGGCTGCCCGAACCTTGAGTACAGGAAGTATAAAGAACAACACCCTCTGACTACGTTGGTCTTTCTGATTTGCTTATCGATGTTCAGAAGATCAAAGGACGGGTGTACAGAGAGAGCCCTCTGGAATGTGAGCTTCTGGTTTCTCAAATCCCTGTCAAACCCGGAATATCCAGTTATCTCTTCTAAGTGGGAGTAAGCTCAAAATTGGAGAAGCGGAGGACATTGTGAACAGGATCCCAAAAGGTCACTAGTGACTCGATCAAATCATCCCGTGGTTTAACTTTTATAATATCTGTGAGGGCGCCCAGGTGCTCGGTGACCCATTTCTGACCATCTTCCCCCAAGTCATACCACCACATCTGAAGCTGAAGTGGAGCCTCGTCTACAACCGTCAACAGTGTGTTCTGGACAGTGCTCATTTTGTACCTATGGGTGATTATGGTTAGGGTTGACACTAGTTTCAAAAGACAAAACCAATGAACTCTTTTTGCAAAACAATCTTTTGTAAATTAACCAATTTCAAGAAAAGTCAAAGAGAGGGTGGCTATTTGTGCAATTGTGGTCAAGAACAGGGTGGCTATTTTTGCAACTATGGCCCCTTCGTACTTCCAAGGAAAGCTTTAGGGCCGGGGGGAGGACATTATGGTAAAAGTGATGCCCCATTAAAATACACATCCGTTCTTGCGAGAACAGCCCTTCGACACTTTGAAGATGTTCTAAAGTTATTCCGACAGAAACGGCTCGAGATTAACCGAAGTTGGGTCGGCTTATTTGTTTTGACAACAATACTTGACACAATTCTTTCTTTTTGGTTATTTTTGCAAAAATGGGGCCAAACCCTATGAAGGTTGCCTACGTATCTCTCGTCCAGTGAGAATTAGACCCGCATAATTCGTACGTTTTGACAAAAACAGGGGAAACATGACACTTGAAAATTTTGGCTCATTTTGAACCGGATGAATTTTCTCTCTCCTACTTCTCATTCTTGATTTTTTCAACTTTTTTGTCCCTATTCTAGAAATTGGTCAACATACAAACCAGATCAAACAAAATGCACAAGGAGCACGTAAGATGCATCAGGATGGTCTTGTAATTTTGGGTACACCTGTCCTAGACGGACCCAACCCCTATGTTGAGTCTCCAAAGTCAAATGCACGTGATGCAAACAAACGTTTCTACTAGGGATCATGCATGAGACTATGTTATTCTAGGTTTAAATCCTGGGGGAATATTTTAGACATAGCTTACCCAAGCGGACAACTCGAGCCGAGGTGAGGGCAACATACTGGGAGCACGAAATTTTACCCGGCCTAGTTACTGACCCAACCTCGTTCTAATTGGTATGACCTCTAACAAAAAAGTGGGTCACGCGCATTAGGCCCATAAAGCGGTAAATGAGCGGCAATTAGTATATTAGGACCACAAACACAGTAATATCACACAATTAATAAAGCTAAGTATCACACTACAAGCTCAAATTCTGAACCCTGAACCAGAAGTTCTGGGTTCAACATTCCCAACAGAGTCGCCAGAGCTTTCACACCTCATTTTTACGAGGAAAGGAATTTTCTAATTTAAGTGACATTATTGAAATGAGATTATTTAATTAGAGAGTCGCCACTTTGGGTAATTATTATGGTGTCCCAAGATCGGATTAAAATCCCAAATCAAAGAAAATTGAATCTATTTAAAGTCTACGAAACATAGAAGGCCGGGTAAGGAACTCTGTTAACCCGGGAGAAGGTATTAGGCATAACTGAATTTCGTGATTTTAGCGCGGTCGCTTTACAATCTACACTTGGCTTATTAATTTGATTATTACATATTTTACAACCTATGTGCATTTTAACCTTTTACCGCATTTAACTTACTCGATTATGGCGTTATGGAATTATCTTGAAATGAACCACGTGTATATGAATCCGTTTTATTTAGTGCGCTAAAAATCATATCACGCGTACGTGTACATAATTAATAACATCTTTTTATTATTAAGGTTGTTTTGCCAAAGTCACACGAACGCTTACCTTGATTTATTGTGGAAATCATAATTATATCATGCGGACATGTACATAACCATGATATTAGATTAAAATTGCGCCTAAAGCAGTCTTCAAATATTCAAAAGTTGTATTCTTTTTTTATTATAATTCATTTTTAAAGATTTACCAGTACACTAAGCCGCGTTAATGGACTCAAAAAATATATATATAAGTGTTGGGCAATGATTAAGTGTTCACATATGAAATAGGCGGAGTAATTGCGCCCCTTTTTAAATAAGACTGAAGCAAGCTTTTCTTAATTGGGCCCCGCATGTAGTTGATAAAGTATTGGTTATTAATTTGGACCCAAACGCTAGGCCCAGGTCATGTCTAACATTTCGTATTGCAAATAGGCTGACCAGTCAATGGACCTGCCATTGTTGATCATATCAGGCCCGTTTGAATTCATGTAAAATCAAGTCCCATTTCTATGGACTCTAAAAGAGGTCTGGGCATCTATAGTACATCCATCAACCGTTAACGGAAGATTATCACAAGTAAATAAGTACAATTTCATGATCAATTTCAATATCAATTCCATTTAACATGACTCAAAACATAGAATTAAATCATTAAATTGACAACCACTTTTTAACACTCATAGTAACCAAATGCTTTCAAAAACAACTTGGCTAGGAACTTTCAAATTACAGCAAGGCTAACAAGTGAAACTACTAATTTCGACAATAAACCTACAGACCAATAGTCTTGCTTCTAATCTTCATATTTCACTACCAAACATTGCTCAACAGGCATTTCAGGAAACCTGTTTAAATTGAAATTTAGGCTCAACAGATTATGATATTGGAATATCAATGACAGAAACTAAAAAAGATGACATATGCTTAAAGAAGTTCGTGAGCAACAGTAGAACGACAAGGTTAAACCGATTTCAATTCAAGTCATTCAAACATTTTTAGAATATTTCACAAAGCATATAAACACAAATATCACACAAACAGATCTCAACTTCATAGAAGAAAACAGAGAAGTTTGATTATGCTAAATTCAAAGTCGTACAAGTTCATAGATGTGTACCTAAATTTGAAGCAAACTTGAATAACCAAATAAAGGCTAAACAGAGGAATGGAGTTCAGCAAGTCCAGAAAAACAAATTCAGCAGCCAAACAGCTCATTTACAACTTCAAATAAATGAAATCCCAGAAACAATGAAGTAGAAGAGAAGAAATTGAACTAGATTCTAAATCCTCCTTTGGTTTCTGTTTTGGTTTTGGTTTTAGCTTCTTCTTCTTCTTTTTTATTTTTTTGCGTTTTTTATCTAGATTTGAATTCCAGAAAATTGTTTGAGCTTTTTGTAGGGTGATATGTGTGTGTGAGTGAGGAGAGGAGAGTGCAATGGGGAGTGAATGAAATGGGGAATGTGTATGTATTGTGTGTATCAGATGAGAGAATGTAGAGGAGTAAGAGTGTATATGCAAACGAGAGATTAGGGTGAAAAACAATATTATGTGAATGTTATAGTCGTCCATAGTGTGTGAGTTGTACCTCTTTGTATAACAGATTTCTGTGATTTTCCTTTTTCTCTTACTGCCCTCTTATTTCTTTTTATTACTCCCTCATCCCAGGTTCTTTTCTATTTATTTTGCAAATCAGTTCTTTCTACATCCTCCTAGAACCTTCTTAAACCAGCAACAAAAGATTCCCTAAAACTATCTTCTCTAATTAACCCCAACCCCCCCCCCCTTCCCTCCCCCCAGGTCCTAGTTAATGTCATTCTTTCATTTAACCCTTTTCTATTACTTTACCCTTTTACCCCATTCTCCTTTTATCTATTTCAAAAAACGGACCTGATAAGAACTAAACCCTAATTTATCTTAATGTCAACAACAAACCCAAATGATAGACTAATTAGTTAAAATTAAAATCCAAAATCTAAATCAAAGTAATGAAACGTGTGAAAAAATTATGGTAGGCTATAATCTCGTATTTTAGTCGCTTATTGCACTCTAATTTACTGCACTTTAATTGAGTTTGAGCTTTAATCGCTAGTGTTCTGCACTAATTATGTATTTTATGCCTTGTAGGAGGATTCCAAGCTATGTAGATATTGCAGAATGAATTTGAGCTATTTGGAGCTTTGAAGTCTTAGTAAAAGCCCAAGGGATTAAGCCGGGATCGTGTTCGGGGGTCGAATACCACGTCTCGATGTCAAAATCGAAGCAAAAACCCGGACTCTAAGAAAAGTGTACAACTACGCCGCGTGGGGCGGTGCGTGGTGCGTCGCGTCTGTGTAAATTCTTGCTCTTGTCAAAGTGTAAGCTCTTTGAAGTTTCCCACTGCTTCCCCGCCTGGCGCGTTTCCCCATGCGGCGCTCCTATACAAATTTTACAGAGTAATTATCCTAATTTGCGTAGAAAAAGGTGGTTTCGTTTGGGCCCGACCCTACTTGGTATAAATACATGTAAAAACATTATTTCTAGGACTTTGGGACACATCTAAGACCTAAGGAGGCTAAGAAGGAGGTGGAGAAGTGAAAGCACATAGGATTCATCATTTCATCCTCACTCAAAACAAGAGTTTGGATCGCTTTATATTTTTTCTGTATAATTGTGATAAATTACTCCATATCTATGGAGTATTTCTCTTTACAAATTAATGGATTTGGTGTATTGATATTTGTTTATGGATATTAACTCTAGTTTTTATGCATTGAATCGTTTTGGGTGTTTTAATTGTTGCATATATATTCACATATTCATGTAATCGAGAGAGGCATACTTGTGATATCTTTGCATTATCTTGTTGGTCGAATTTATTGATTCTTCTTAGTAATCGAAAGAGGCTAGTTGAATTATTATTTAGACCTAGTTAGGAGGATAATCGAGAGAGGTTTTCCTAAAGACCAATACACTATGAATTCTTGCATATCTTCACCGAGCTTAAATTGCTTCATATTGTGAGGTTGAGACTTAATCGAGAGAGGAATTTCTACTAAACGTTTGAACTAATAATTGAGTGAATTCGAGTGTCATTCGTCAATTAGCTTTATATTCTTAGTTAATTTTAGTTTTAAATCACATAATTCTCAACTGTTGATCATCTTGGATATCAATCTAGCTACAAACTACGATAATATTGTTTAACTCCAATCCTTGTGGATACGATATTATATTATCCTATATTCGACTAGCGAGCATAATTTTGTGTTATTTTTTAAGCTCCTCAACTTTTGGCGCCATTGTCAGAAATTGGCAATTAATAGTGTTTGAAATAGTTTGTAGTACTAATTTAGGAATTTTTATTTTATTTTATTTTATTTTTCCATTTTTACGCTTGGTGTTCTTTGACTGTGCGCAGGCTGCAGGTTAAGTTGGTGCATGACTCGATCTTCTGGGAAGGAAGTGCTACCATACGAACCAGAAATCATGAAAGAACTGCACAGTTGAGGAAGGAAAAAAAATCTCTGTGAGAATATAGAGAAGGTTGGGCAATCCTCAACCAAAGAAATTATGGTGGGAGATGATGATAATGTTTATTTGGCTGAAAGAGAGGTAGCCCAGCAAAGAGAAAAAGCTGCAAGGGATGCCGAGGAAACAACTCTTCGGAATGCACAACTTGTCCATGAGGAGGAGAGGGCTCGGAAAATTTTTCAGAATCAACCTTTGGGTGTTGGGAGACCACTTAGCGATTATGCTAGACCAGTCTACAAACAAGGCTTATCAAGTGTTAGACCACCTCCAATGGCTGAGAACAATTTTGAGTTGAAGCAGGGATTTCTCCAAACTCTTCAAAAAGGTTGTGTCTTCAGAGGAAAAATGAATGAGGATCCAAACAACCATCTAATAGACTTTGAGGAGATTATGAACACCTTTCAATACAACAGTGTATGAAAGATGCAATCTACTTAAGGGCATTCCCCTTCACACTCAAAGATGATGCAAAGCACTGGCTTCGCAACTTGCCTAATGGATCGATTAGAACATGGGATGAGATGATCAGAATATTTCTTGACAAATATTTCTCATCAGCTAAGACGGGCAAATTTAGAAGAGAAATCCATAACTTCTGCTAAAACGAGACTGAAACTGTGTTTGAAGCTTGGGAGAGGTTTAAGGAGATAGTGCGAAAGTGTTAACATAGCAGAATTGAACTCTGGATGCAACTCCTGAATTTTTGTGATGGTTTGACACCGGACTCAGGTAGAACATTGAGTAATGTAGCTGGAGGCCCTTTGATGAAAAGACACCAGAG
Organism: Nicotiana tabacum; assembly: GCF_000715075.1. Taxonomy (NCBI): domain Eukaryota; kingdom Viridiplantae; phylum Streptophyta; class Magnoliopsida; order Solanales; family Solanaceae; genus Nicotiana; species Nicotiana tabacum. The sequence goes on along the minus strand of NC_134092.1, from coordinate 87,784,380 downwards.
GAGATAGTCACTATTCTCGATGAATTATCTGAAGATGCAAATCAGTGGCCCTCTAAAAGTGCTGAAAGAAGACGGGTGAATGGTGTTCATCAGGTTGATGCTAACACATCTCTACAGGTACAGCTTGATGCCATGGCGAAAGAGATAAGGAAGCTAACCTTAGTTTCTATACAAAGTGAGAATCACGCAGCTTGAGATATATGTGGAAGATGACACCCTACTCATGAGTGTCAGGCCTCAACTAAGCAAGTAAATGTTGTGGAAAATTATAGCTGCAATGCAATAGATCAGAGGTACCCCGGTGTTTCATAGAGTTCACCTGGGGGTACTGCAAATGCATGGCAACAAAACAACTCCAGATTCCAAGGACAAAGAGCTCCAGGCTTTCAAAATCAGCAAAGGCAGCAGTTTCAACCTCAACAATCCAATCAGCCTGGGCTAGAAGATCTTATGAAGTCCTTTATTGTTAATACAAATGAGAGGTTAGATTCTCATGGTGCAGCTATCAAAGAACCTAGCACAGGGCTGCGAAACTTGGAGAAGCAAGTGGGACAAATTGACACCATATTGTCTAAAAGGATCCCACGTACTTTGCCAGCTGATACAGAAAGAAACCCCAAGGAGATGGTAAATGTTGTAACTCTGAGAAGTGGAGAAGTAGTGAAAGAGCCCATTCCTATCCAAAAAGAGGTGATACCTGGAAAAAAAAGTAGGGAGCAGCTGAAAAATGAAGTTGATAAGAAGAAGAAAGGCAAGAAGGGAGCTGAGAAAAAAAGAAAGAGGAAACTTCAAGAAGGGAGGAATCTAATGAGAGCGAGCATATGCATGCTCTACCTTTTTTCCAAAAGCTATTTAGAGAAAGGTTGGACAAGCAGTTTGAGAAATTTTTAGATATGATGAGACATGTTAATGTAAACTTGCCATTCACAGAAGTGCTTTTACAAATGCCAGCTTATGTCAAATTCTTGAAGGAAATCCTGACAAAGAAGAGAAAGATAGAAAAAACATCGGTAGTCAAGCTCACAGAGCATTGCAGTGCAATCTTGCAAAATAAACAACCACAAAAGTGTGGAGATCTAGGGAGTTTTACTATACCTTGTCCGTTAGGCACTCTTAATTTTGATAAGTCTTTGTGTGATTCTGGTGCCTCAAGTAATTTAATGCCTTTGTCTATTTACAGAAAACTGGAGAATAAGCGTGGAGAGATAAGGTCTACACCAATATCTTTGCAGCTGGCAGATCAAACAACTATAATACCTGAGGGGATAGTGGAAGATATCTTAGTTTGGGTAGATTAGTTCGTATTTCCAATAGACTTTATAGTGGTGAAGATGGAGTAGAACAAGGAGATACCTCTAATCTTAGGAAGACCATTCTTAGCAACGGGTAGAGCAATTTTATATATACATGATAGAAAACGCATGCTTAGAATGGGTGAAGAGACTGTAACGTTCGAGATGAATGTAGAGACGGGGGTGAAAAAGGAGAAGCCAGCTGCAAGTGTTGAGTGGAAATTGAAGAGTTCGAATGAGAATGCTCCAGTGATTGGAAAAGATAAGTGTGGGGTGTATCCCAATAAAGCTGAGAAGAAGTTGTCTACATGGATGTGTTCATTGGTTCGGGCGCGTGGAATGGAGCCCGACTTCGACTCAGACCCCGACTGAAAATTCAGGGAAGTTTCCTTTACCTTATGCTTTTTAATTGTGTGTCATGGGGACATGCCACAACTTAAAGTGTGGGGTGGGGAAAATTGTATGTTGTATGTATCTATGTTAGTAATTTAGTTTTGTTGTTCTAGTAGTTAGAGATAGAAAAATGATTTAAAAAAATGAGAAAAAACACACAAATTTAAAATTTTTGACTTTTCCCGACAATGGATATCATTCGACGGGTTTCTTGAGGGATTAAAGTCGAAAGAAAAAGACAGAGATTTTATTTTGTTAGGTAGTGTAATAATTCCTCATTGGTTTTTCTTTATGTCGCAGTTCTTTTCCAAAGGTTTTGTTTGAACCGGGTGTAGTTAGTTTTAAATTTTTGTTAGTAGTAGGGAACTTTGTGCTGTATTTTGAATTGAAAGCAATATCTCGTGACTCTATTATACCTTGAGAATATTGAGTGCTTTAGTTGTGACGCTTAGGCTCAGTTTTTAACTCTTGCATATGCACCTTAAATTGTATGATTTTAATTTTGCTTAACTGCTTTGACTAGAGTGTCTTGATAGTCTGATCATGAGTGAGTTAGGTGCCATGTGTGTGTGAGGTTTTGTGTATTCTGTGCATTGCATTTGATGTCTAGAACTTGCCCTGTGTGTTTGCAAAGCGAAATAGTAGTTTTGTTTAGTCTTGGAAGTGATTTAGGCATTTCTTTGTTGAACCAGTTATATGCTTTTACCCACCTAATTGTTATGTATCTTAGTTAAACCCTTTGAGCATATAATCATGTTTCTTTGGCAACCACATTACAAGCTTTACCCAATGTCGCGCCCCGTTTTCTCGCGAAAGCGGGTTTCGACGTGTGACAACTCTTTTAAAGGAGATGTTAAAAGAGAAGAGTCGACACCTAATAGTTTAAGGTGCGTTAGGGCACCTATTTACAAGTAACACTGTTTTGACTAGTATGTGTCACCAAAGATCGGGTAAGGGCTCAAATTACCTCAAAGAGAAGCTGTTAAGCACTCTTCGAGGTCCACAACTGTGGGTCCCGGCCGAACTTTAAACTATGTGGATTACGTGATTAGGCTAGGTGATCAAATAAACGAAGGGAAGTATAGAAGTCAAAAAGTCTTATCATAACACATTGGGAATTGGTACAAATCCTAAATGATTACGAATGCATTGGTCTATGTTAAATGACTAAATGTAAATGATGAGTATATGAAGGAAAGGGGGGGTCCTAAGTCTTTTATCCTAAAGGATCACCCCGTGCAACATAAATAATACTTCGCAACTCCCTTTAGGTAGGGGTTTCTCACATTATTCAGCGGGCACAGACTATCATCTCCTGCTACCCGATTACTATGTTGAAGTTGTTTACTTAAAGCGTTCTAATTCAGTTTTAAGTCGTACCCTACGCGTGCGCTACCCGTCCCAAGCCTATGGTCCAGGAGGCTTTGGACCTACTATTTGGTTGGTTCTAGACTTCACTTAGGTTGCTCAAAAAATGATAAAACTAAGCGACATTCAAAATAGATAGGACTTCACATAAAGAAAATTAAAGGCCCAAGTTAGCTTCCACACATAACAACAAATGCACGCGGGCAGATTTCTGGTTATGCAGTAGACGATTTCAGAATTAAAACATATTTTGGTTTGTTAAATCCTATAGACATGGTTCCTATGTGAGTTTGTTTAATATTATCCAGACAGTACTGCAGCGTATAGGCCAGTTAAAGCATCACAAGTCCTATAGGCATGATTTCTAATTGTTTACGATGAGGCAGTGAAGCGAAATGAATTACCAGATTACTAGTGTTGATTATAAAAACATGCTTCTTAGTCAAACGTCAATGTCCTATAGGCATGTATCTAAGTAAGTAAAAATATTGCATTACTGCGCCCTATAGACATGTTATCTAAGAGTGTTGAATAGTAGACGTGGGAACAGGTATGGCAAATACTGGAACTAACATATTTTGACAAGTTAAGTAAAGTTTGTGCGTGACTCCTATAGGCATGATATCTAACAGTGTGCAGAAATAAAGCATGCTAAACAAAAATAACAAAGAGAGCACTTAGACCCTATAAACATGTTCTCTACCCTTTTATGCAAGAATAAAGCATACCCATTTCCCATTTTTACTAATTCCCCCATCATTCAATTTTACAAGCTATTACACATCACTTTAAGTAATTACAAGCCCAAATACAAATAGAGGATAACCCAACAATACATCTAGGTTTCAAATAGGCTTAGGACTTCATGCAGACAGCAGGCCCAAACTCCAAGCGTAGACAGTATACTTTAAAACCTCAAGAACAAAGGCAGTCCCAACATAACAAGCCCAAACGATTCCACTGATTAAGCTAAGGGAAGCTAAGCTCATCCACACAAGCAACAGAACTAATCTTAAACTATAATTAGCAAACTATTCTAATCAGGGCTCATAAGCAAGATCATGCTCAAATTGGAAAAAACATATGAGGCAAGCTCATGTTTATCACACCAGAACCAGAGTTTAAGAGCAATAGGATCATTTCAAACTAAGTTTCAGAAACCATCCTGGTCCAGAACTATCCTAAGGAGCCTTAAGCAGGGGTTTGAACATGGATATCTAACAGTGTCATGGGCAAGACTAGTGAAATATAGACTTAACATGGGAACTTCAACATAAGAGCCTAATGAGAACAACTAATTTACAGGGTTTAACATGTGAAATATTTAGCTAAATACCAATCACCACACAAGGTTTTACATCTAACAGGTGAGCATTCATAAGGCAAGCATGCATCACACGAAAAAAGATGAAATAGACTAGACATATGTTGGATTGCACCCTAGGAGTCTTGAACGATCAGTGAGCACATAAAAGCAAAGAAATAAGTCTGCCTAGGAATGGTAACAGTATAGGCATATAGAATTCATATAATCACAGGGTGACTTCAAGGAAGTAGCAGTTTGTACATGAAAGTCTTAGCAAATTCACATTCCAATGAGTTCTGGGCATGCATTAGTCCCCTAAAAGGATCTAAGTCATGATGAGCAGCAGACTAGTTTACACTTAAATATGAAGATGAGCAATTAATCAGACTGGACATTTATAATGAGCATGCACTAAGGCTGACATATTAAATTAAGCACGTAGACAGTATTGTCACAAAACTTGCAGAGAAATAGCAAATTATACATAGGGGATTCAACATAAAGAGAGCAATTTGAGCAAGAACATAGTCTCAAAAGGGTTTTGGCAAAGCAAGGCAGTCATCATGAATCAATTTAGCTATCCTTATGTGAGTTAACATCAAAACTTGCACGAATTGAAGCAAGTGAAACTACAGAGTGGTGCTAGAACAAGCAGAATTGCATACGAAGTGGCATAATATCAAAATTAACTCAGAGAAATCCAAATAACACTAGTGCACATAGCACAAACAAAAGAAGTAGAGTTACGAGGGTACAGGGCACTAACCAGTTGCAAATAAACGAATAAAAAAATAAATTCAAAATCTCAAAAACAGCAGCAATTGCAGGTGAGTGACGAAAGACCCCAAACCTCAGTGCTTCAGAGTTCAAAAGAGCCGCGAAATGGACCCCGAGAAGTGCTTGCACTGGAGAAGGTCAACAGAATACGGTGGCCTTGGCTTTCAGCTGGCCAAGAGCTTAATTTCAGGATAGTATCGAATAAGTGAGAGTGAAGGGATAGTTCTTACGGCGATTAAAGGTCTGTCCAAAGGGAAAATTGGGGAGGGATTTATATAGTAGCGAAAGTAAGTACCCAAACAAGGAAAAACAATCGATTAAACACGAATAAGGAAAAAATAACATGGAAAATCAATTAGAATCAATTTAAGACGAATCTGGCAAACCTTAGTTTAGATGAAGAACAAAAATGGCAAAAAATCTTACTGAATCAGACATATAGGGCCTGGTAGTGAGTGTATCAGGTCAGAAACATGAAGATAATACAGAATCAGAGTTGAGCGAACACCAACGACTCAGCTTCCATAAATAATCGAGTACCAAATACTTGTAACATTTAAAAGATGGTAGGCATCTCTATGTGTGCAAGAAAGGAAAGGAATCATGGACGATTTCCATGTAATATTGGATTGGGACTGGGATTTGAGTGAGGCAGCTAGGGTTTAGGTTTGAGAGATGATGGGGAGGGTTTGAAGGCGGAAAAAAATGATGAAATAGGTCTAGGGTTTGGGTTATGGGGATATAAGGAGATGTGGGGGGATTACTATGGACGTTGATCATTTGAGATCAACGGCCAGGATCGAAAAGGGAGTGGGGCTAGTCGTTTAAATGGGTACCGACCGGGTTTGAGATTAAGGGGTCGTTTGGCATGGGCTGGGGAAATTGGGCCAGGGATTTTAAGAGTTTGGGCCACTAATGTGGTCCAAAATTGGTATAATTGAGGCTACACAAGAAATTATTAATAAAAATAATTTATAAAACTATTTAATTGATAATAAAATATTACTTATGTAATAAAATGATTAAAAATAATAACTTAATATTATAAAAATATAAAAATGCTATTTAACATGAATGATGTAATAAATGTAATTATACATAGCGTATAGGCCATTATTGCAAAATTATGTAAATAGACAAAAAATACAAATAAAACTACATAAATGGAGTAAAAATATTATGAAACATATATGTGGATGTAAATAATAATTTTGGATGATTAAGTCATCACAAAGTAATTTGAAGGGATAATTAATAAATATTTGAATAATTTAAATACTGGAAAATCAATTTTAAAGATTTAAAATATTATAAAAAATTATAGAAAATACTTATACGACTCGTATAAATTAAATAATTATGTAAAATGCTATTTTGAAAGTATATATACTATTGATAAAATATGAGGGCAAAATTGGGTATTAACAGCTACCTATCTTTATCCGGGAAGGATGAAAGAGTTGTTGGATAAAGAAAATGATGACCAATTTTGTCCGAAGTGAGTGAGGAATGATGTATTTTGAAAAAGTGGGGGCCGAACCCTGGTTCTTGAGTTACCTACATATCCCTGATTTTACAGGAATCAGGTCGTATGTAGTTCTGGATATGTTTCAAAAGGGTTCTTTTTGGGTAGGATAGTGTTGTAAGTAACGGACAAATTTAGGTGGAGTCATGAATGCGAAATGAACGTTACGGGTGTATCACAAGGCAGATATTTGAATGGTCATAGAGTAAAAAAGTAGTCAATTACTAGTAGTCGGTTACGTTTGAGGTAGTCAAAGGATGTGAACATTGTGAACGGAAATCGGAGCGAAGATTTCTCCTGTTTACAGAACGGTTACCTCCCGAGTTACCTGCAACACTCAAATCACGGTGCATGCGAATATATATGGGTTATTGCAAAAATTTAAACATGATGCAAATTCAGTTCGAACCATGAAGGTTGTCTTCGGACGATGAGGATGATGTCCTTAGACCATGACATACTGGTCCATGAAGCATATGATAAGGGATTTGCATGCCATGAAATGGTGTCCTCGGGCCATGAGGATGGTGCCTCTGGACTATGATGCCTTTGAATGATGATGTGCAGTTTCGAGAGATCCTCAGGCCATGGAATGGTGTCTTGAGGCCATGAGGATGGTGCCTTCGGACTATGATGCCTTTGGATAATGTGGCGACGTTTCAGCCCATGAAATGCAAAGATATGGCGATGTCAATCATTTTATAGAGGAAATAGGTGATGCTTAGTCATATGCGAGGACGAGACAAGACAAGGCTTAGTCTTGTATGAGATGAGAGCAATGCTTACCCCTATACGAAGAAGGGAGATAGTGCTTAACCTTATGCAGTATAGTGGAGAGAGTGTTTAGTCTCATGCAAAGAGAGGCAATGTTTAGCCTCATGCAATAATGGAGGCAATGCTTAGCCTCATGCAAGGAATGGAGACAGTGCTTAGTTCTCAAAGGAAGGCAATGTTTAGCCTTATGCACGGTGAGGGCAGTGCCTAGCCCTATGCAAGGAGTAGAGACAATGCTTAGTCACATGCAAGGAGAGGTAATGTTTAGCCTTATGCAATGGTGAGGGCAGTGTTTAGCCCTATGTAATAGGTGGAGACAATGCTTAGTCCCATGCAAGTAAAGGAGACAGTGCTTAGTCTCTGGCGAGGAAAGGCAATGCTTAGCCTTATGCAATAATGGAGGCAATGCATAGCCTCATGCAAGGAATGGATACAATGCTTAGTCTCTGGCAAGGAAAGGCAATGCTTATCATTATGCAATAATGGAGGCAATGATTAGCCTCATGCAAGGAGTGGAGACAATGCTTAGTCTCTGGCAAGGAAAGGCAATGCTTAGTCTTATGCAATAATGGAGGCAATGCTAAACCTTATGCAAGGAGTGGAGACAATGCTTAGTCTCTAGCAAGAAAAGGAAATACTTAGCCTTATGCAATAATGAAGGCAATGCTTAGCCTCATGCAAGGAATGGAGACAGTGTTTGGTCTCATGCGAAGAAAGGCAATGCTTAGCCTTATGCACGGAATGGAGATAGTGCTTAGTCTCATGCAAGAAGAGCAATGAATAGATGCGATAGAGTAAAGTAATTCTTAGCTTGATGTGTTTGCGTTTGGCAACTTTGTCGTTATGAAGATAGTGATTTTGTTGTATGTATGTATATGTGAAAATTCCTGTTGTGTTCATTGTGCCTGCATCCAAAGAAAAATCATGAGGTTTGCGGGGGGCGGTTGGTTCTTGCTATTGATTCCTTGCTTCGCCTTTACTCCTGTCATGAGGTCCTGCTTGAGTCACCCTGGGTAACGTCTGTCTGCTATAAAATTTTCGAAAAACATGCATTTGTGATGAATTGCTTATAAAAATGTAGTTGTTTGAAATATGTGATAATGCATGAGAGAAGATGATTTGTTGAATTGATGACTGTGACATGCTTTTGAGACATTGAAACCTCCTTGACTCGGGATTTTGAGGATCCTCCTCAAAATTCTTCCCCAGTCTAAATGCATACTTCTGGCAACACATTCTTCGGTTGCTCCAAACGTAATGAAATCAGACAAACTCGAGATCTTGCCCTAGTTTCTGATCATAGGGAAAATGAAGATCGCTTGGTGGAGGAGGAGGTGGAGGACCTCTGGATCTAGTGTGATATGCTGACGATGCCAGTATGCACGAACCAACCTTTAGGAATAGGAATAATCAAAAGAAAAGAAAAAGAAAAAGGTAACCAAGTTAGTAAGGAATATTAAAAGAGTGTTTGCGATATTAAAACATGTTTCACAAAGTCATGCAATAATTCGCGTCCTAATTTGGGGACTTCATTGTGCCCGAGGTAGGCCTAAGCGACACATAGACTTGGAGAAAATTGATACCAATATTTGCGTCATTTCATTAATGCCAAAAATGAGTCAAACCCTTACTAAATCGACAATAATAAAAATTACTAATGACATTTATCCTTATTACAATCGAAATCTAAAGCTAAGCTAGAAAACTGTAAAGAACATCATATCCTAGTCTACTTGGTCCCTGAAGGACCTTCTCCGTGCTTAGCTATTTTGACCTCATCAATCAGGTTTCCCAGATCGCGCACAGTAAGTAAGATTTTGCTAGATGTCCTCCTTCACTACCATCCGTGCCTTGACAATCTGAGAGTCTCTTTCTCATCTTTCCCTCGAGCTTCATCAATCCTTGTTCCAAGTATTCCAATCTTTCTGTTGAATTAGTGGCAATATCCATCCATTCATTTATCACTTCCATGTTCACTTTGTGTTGTTCCACATGTTTAGCTTCAGACTCGAACACTCTTTTGCATAGCCTTATATACTTAACCTGTGCCTCAGCTGCTTTATCTATATTTCTGTCCTTCAGATTGATTCCTTTCTTGATGTCTTCCGCTACGTCATCCTCCAACCATGATAGATAGCAATACATATGACCGGCGTGATACCTGTCTGGCTTAATGGTTTCTTTTTCCACAATGACCTTTTGGTTCCACATATGTTGTGCCTCGAACTTGAATGGAATGGCGTCTCCTTTGAAGTCTGCCATGTACTGGACCATGTTAGAAACCTGAGGTATGACCTGTTTTCTCCCCGCTTGCCTCATTACCCTTATGGGAGCATAAGGATAGATGCCTCGTAACCTGATCAGTACCAGATGAGTAGTCTCTCTTGACCTGATGATGAACTCACTGCTAGGAAACCACTCAAACATCCAATGTACATGTTCGTCTGTGAGATTGCTGAAGAAGCGTACCCAACTTACAGCATTTCCAGGTTGTGCAAACCTGTCTGGGATAAACATCATTTTCTTTAGGTGATGGTAAGCTATGTAGTCATTCAACAGCTGTCGTAGAAGCTCTTGACGATACTCTCCTCTCTGAAAGTGTTCCAGCAGCTAGACCTGTAGTAGCAAATTATAACCCTCAAAGTGTCCAAATCCATGCTTGCACCGATCTAGAGCGCGGTACATCTCAGCTAAGATCATAGGGATGATAGTATAAGTTTGTCCTTCGATGCCCTCCATCAAAGTCCTGGCAACCATGGCTAAGCGAGTATGAATCCTTCCCTATTTCGTTGGAAATATCAACAACCCCAAGAAGCAGACGATGAACACATAAACCCGGCGGTGCATCCAACCAAAGGAAGTAATGGCAAGCTCCTCATGATGAAGACGATATGACTTGCTATGCCCATAACGCTCATAAAGAAATTCAAAAGGGATGTATGACTTTTTTAAACAGAGCGGCTCGTCATTTTTCTTAAAACCCAACATCTTTAGAAAACCGCGAGGAGTGTGATTCTCTGGTACCAGTAATCCCGGACTATCCCATAGAAACTTAGCGAACCCTCCCATTTCTTCTAGGAGAGGAGTCATTTCTATATTGCCGAATCGAAAAATGGCGCTTTTCTCATCCCAGAACATGGTAGCGGCCTCAATCAGTGCCCTATTTGGTGGAATGTTTAGCAAGGATGGAAGGTCACCCAATACTCTTCTCATATGATTCTTGTTGCAAGGTACAAGGTCTTTCCACCGATATTTTGGACCATATCGAACCCAGGGACTTCATGCTTTATTTTCTGCAAACCAACAAAGGTTAGCCCTTTCCCCCTCCAGATTTGACTACTTATGCAATAATGATCAACACGTTGGCGTATTTTCTCCAAGTAATTCACATAATATGATAGTGTCCATTGGGATTGTGGAAATCCCGACGGACTTTGGACAAGGTTTATCTTAGCGGGTTGTTACATTGATAATGCTCCAGCCCATACTAGGTGTAGCATGATGCATGTACATTTCAAGTTGGAGTAGGGTTTGTAGAATGGTCTAGATTGGTACTCCCAAGTGGACAACTTGAGAGGGAAAGGAACAGGGCTATCGATTGCACTATTGATCGACTAGTCTACCGCAAATAAGCCTTTCCAATTTAAAAAGGGTAATTTTTGGAAGAGTGCGGGCGCCCATCAAGCGCCGCTATGTTGATAATTGGCACGAGTGGAGTATGATGTGAAGCATGCTTTATGCAGAGATAATAACACGTTGCCAAATATTTGCATGATAGAAAGTAGTAAATAGGATAGAAAAAGTAAACATGGAAAGAATAGAGAAGAAAGACAAAAGGAAGAAGTCAGTTAAGTTCATAAAAATATATGCGAGAATGTAATAAAGTAGGGAGTAGGGATGGTAAAGACATGATATAGAGGTTTTAGACACGATGGAAAGAGAAGAAGGGTGGTTATAAAGGTGAATGGGGAAGGGATGTGCATGTCATAGCACATGTAAACAGATAAAGGCGAATAGGGGAAAGGATGTGCATGTCATAGCAAATTCAAGCAAATAAAGGTGAAGAAGGGAAGGTATGTGCATGTAGCAGCAGTTTTAGAACAAATAAAGAAAAAGAGAGAAATCCATATAAGTCAAGTTCATTATGGTAAGAGCCTAAGTGTAATCCCCAGTAGAGTCGACATGCTGTCGCACCTCATTTTCTCGCGAAAGCGGGTTTCGACGTGTGACAACTCTTTAAAAGGAGGTGTTAAAAGAGAAGAGTCGCCACCTAACGGTTTAAGGTGCGTTAGGGCACCTATTTACAAGTAACTCTATTTTGACTAGTCTGTGTCATCAAAGATCGGGTAAGGACTCAAATTATCTCAAAGAGAAGGTGTTAGGTACTCTTCGAGGTCCACAACTATGGGTCCCGACCGAAATTTAAACTATGTGGATTACGTGATTAGGCTAGGTGATCAAATAAACAAAGGGAAGTATAGAAGTCAAAGAGTCTTATCATAACACATTGGGAATTGGTACAAATCCTAAATGATTACAAATGCATTGGTCTATGTTAAATGACTTAATGTAAATGCCAAGTATATGAAGGAAAGGGGGGGTCCTAAGTCTTTTAGCCTAAAGGATCACCCCGTGCAACATAAATAATACTTCACAACGCCCTTTAGGTAGGGGTTGCTCATATTATTCAGCGGGAACAGATTATCATCTCCTGCTACCCGATTACTATGTTGAAGTTGTTTACTTAAAGCATTCTAATTCAGTTCTAAGTCGTACCCTACGCGTGCGCTACCCGTCCCATGCCTATGGTCCAGGAGGCTTTTGACCTACTATTTGGGTTGTTCTAGACTTTACTTAGGTTGCTCAAAAAAAGATAAAACTAAGTGACATTCAAAACAGATAGGACTTCACGTAAAGACAATTAAAGGCCCAAGTTAGCTTCCACACATAACAACAAATGCACGCGGGCAGATTTCTGGTTATGCAGTAGACGATTTCAGAATTAAAACATATTTTGGGTTGTTAAATCCTATAGGCATGGTTCCTATGTGAGTTTGATTAATATTATCCAGACAGTACTGCAACATATAGGCCAGTTCAAGCAACATAAGTCCTATAGGCATGATTTCTAATTGTTTACGCGATGAGGCAGTGAAGCGATATGAATTACCAGATTATTAGTGCTGATTTTATAAACAAGCTTCTTAGGCAGACGTCAATGTCCTATAGGCATGGTATCTAGGTAAGTAAAAATATTGTATTGCAGCGCCCTATAGATATGATATCTAAGAGTGTTGAATAGTAAACATGGGAACAGGTGTGGCAAATACTGGAACTAACATATTTTGACAAGTTAAGTGAAGTGTGTGCCTCCTATAGGCATGATGTCTATCAGTGTGCAGAAATAAAGCATGCTAAACAAAAACAACAAATAGAGCACAAAGACCCTATAGACATGTTCTCTACCCTTTTATGCAAGAATAAAACATATCTATCTCCCCTTTTTATTAATTCCCCCATCATTCAATTTTAGAAGCTATTACAGATCACTTTAAGTAATTACAGGCCCAAATACAAATAGAGGATAACCCAACAATATATTTGGGTCTTCAAATAGGTTTAGGACTTCATGCAGACAGCAGGCCCAAACTCCAAGCGCAGACAGTATACTTCGAAACCTCAAGAACAAAGGCAGGCCCAACATACCAGGCCCAAACAATTCCACTGATTAAGCTAAGGGATGCTAAGTTCAGCCACACAAGTAACAGAACTAATCTTCAACTATAATTAGCAAACTATTCTAATTAGGGCTTATAAGCAAGATCATGCTCAAATTGGAAAAAAACATATAAGACACATATGAGGCAAGCTCATGTTTATCACACCAGAAACAGAGTTTAAGAGCAGTAGGATTATTTCAAACTACGTTTCAGAAACGAGCTTGGTCCAGAACTATCCTAAGGACCCTTAAGCAGGGGTTTGAACATGGAAATCCAATAGTGTCATGGGCAAGACTAGTGAGATATAGACTTAACATGAAAACTTCAACATAAGAGCCTAATGAGAACAACTAATTTGCAAGGTTTAACATGTGAAATGTTAAGGTAAATACCAATCACCACACAAGGTTTTACATCCAACAGGTGAGCATTCATAAGGCAAGCAGTCATCACACGAAGAAAGATGAAATAGACTAGACATATGTTGGATTACACCCTAGGAGTCTTGAACGATCAGTGAGCACATAAAAGCAAAGAAATAAGTCTGCCTAGGAATGGTAACAGTATAGGCATATAGAATTCATATAATCACAGGGTGACTTCAAGGAAGTAGCAGTTTGTACATGAAAGTCTTAGCAAATTCACATTCCAATGAGTTCTGGGCATGCATTAGTCCCCTAAAAGGATCTAAGTCATGATGAGCAGCAGACTAGTTTACACTTAAATATGAAGATGAGCAATTAATCAGACTGGACACGTATAATGAGCATCCACTAAGGCTGACATATTAAACTAAGCACGTAGACAGTATTGTCACAAAACTTGCAGAGAAATAGCAAATTATACATAGGGGATTCAACATAAAGAGAGAAATTTGAGCAAGAACATAGTCTCAAAAGGGTTTTGGCAAAGCAAGGCAGTCATCATGAATCAATTTAGCTATCCTTATGTGATTTAACATCAAAACTTGCACGAATTGAAGCAAGTGAAACTACAGAGTGGTGCTAGAACAAGCAGAATTGCATACGAAGTGGCATAATATCAAAATTAACTCAGAGAAATCCAAATAACACTAGTGCACATAGCACAAACAAAAGAAGTAGAGTTACGAGGGTACAGGGCACTAACCAGTTGCAAATAAACGAATAAAAAAATAAATTCAAAATCTCAAAAACAGCAGCAATTGCAGGTGAGTGACGAAAGACCCCAAACCTCAGTGCTTCAGAGTTCAAAAGAGCCGCGAAATGGACCCCGAGAAGTGCTTGCACTGGAGAAGGTCAACAGAATACGGTGGCCTTGGCTTTCAGCTGGCCAAGAGCTTAATTTCAGGATAGTATCGAATAAGTGAGAGTGAAGGGATAGTTCTTACGGCGATTAAAGGTCTGTCCAAAGGGAAAATTGGGGAGGGATTTATATAGTAGCGAAAGTAAGTACCCAAACAAGGAAAAACAATCGATTAAACACGAATAAGGAAAAAATAACATGCGAAATCAATTAGAATCAATTTAAGAGGAATCCAGCAAACCTTAATTTAGACGAAGATCAAAAATGGCAAAAACGCTCACTGAATCGGACCCATATGGCCTGGTAGTGAGTGTATCAGGTCAGAAACATGAAGATAATACAGAATCAGAGTTGAGCGAACACCAACGACTCAGCTTCCATAAATAATCGAGTACCAAATACTTGTAACATTTAAAAGATGGTAGGCATCTCTATGTGTGCAAGAAAGGAAAGGAATCATGGACGATTTCCATGTAATATTGGATTGGGACTGGGATTTGAGTGAGGCAGCTAGGGTTTAGGTTTGAGAGATGATGGGGAGGGTTTGAAGGCGGAAAAAAATGATGAAATAGGTCTAGGGTTTGGGTTATGGGGATATAAGGAGATGTGGGGGGATTACTATGGACGTTGATCATTTGAGATCAACGGCCAGGATCGAAAAGGGAGTGGGGCTAGTCGTTTAAATGGGTACCGACCGGGTTTGAGATTAAGGGGTCGTTTGGCATGGGCTGGGGAAATTGGGCCAGGGATTTTAAGAGTTTGGGCCACTAATGTGGTCCAAAATTGGTATAATTGAGGCTACACAAGAAATTGTTAATAAAAATAATTTATAAAAATATTTAATATATAATAAAATATTACTTATGTAATAAAATGATTAAAAATAATAATTTAATATTATAAAAATATAAAAATGCTATTTAGCATGAATGATGTAATAAATGTAATTATGCATAGCGTATAGGCTATTATTGCAAAATTATGTAAATAGCCAAAAATTACAAATATAATTACATAAATGGATTAAAAATATTATGAAATATATATGTGGATGTAAATAATAATTTTGGATGATTATGTCATCACAAAGTAATTTGAAGGGATAATTAATAAATATTTGAATAATTTAAATACAGGAAAATCAATTTTAAAGGTTTAAAAAATTATAGAAGATACCTATACGACTCGTATAAATTAAATAATAATGTAAAAATGCTATTTTGAAAGTATATATACTATTGAAAAAATATGAGGGCAAAATTGGGTATCAACACCCAATTGTTTGAATTGACCATATATTTGAACCATTTACCTCTCGTGAGCACTTGAATTTGATATGAACTTTGCAAAAGGTGAAGTGTGGGGTTGTTGGTTTGGCTTTTGAGTGGAACTAATGAATTAAGGAGGAAGGTGCACTTGTTTTTTAAAAAAAAAGTAAGTAAGAACCACTTGAATTGAATAGGAAAAGAAAAAATAATTGTATTGTTGTGAAAAATATTCATTGATAAGTGGTAACTCTTGATGTAATTGTGCTTAAAGAAGTAGGGAGTTAATATATATTGATGTGAAAGTGGAGTTATGGTTTGACATAAGTGTGGGGTTTTGAAAGGCAAATTGTATGTATTAAAGTACTTAGGGAGGTGTAGTCACTCTTATATCTAAATGTATCTGACCCATCCCGCAGCTTACATTACAACCAATTAAAGTCCTACTTGATCCTTGACTGAATGAACTCCATTAGTAGAGTAGTACACTACGGGCAAGCATATGGTGCATCTATTGTGGCATACGAATGTTGTTTCTGAGAGTGAGTGAATTCTTTCTATCTTGCGTTCCTAATTGTTCTTAACTTTTATTGTGTGTCGAAGTACTCTATATTGTTGTATGAGGGTACATGATTCACGAAGGAAGGTAATGTCATTGACCTCTATGTTAGAGTAAGTGAACAGGTTGTGAAAAATACGTGGTACGTTTGAGTCAAATTTTGAGGCTATGATGTTACGTTATTGTGCTTAATCTATTTTAAATATTCTTGGTTTGATGAGTTATGAGAGTTGTTTAAAAAGGTTGTGTCTATATGAAGTGTAGTTTGATTGCTCGAGGACGAGCAATGGTTTAAGTGTGGGGTGTTGATGGTAGGCTATAATCTCGTGGTTTAGTCGCTTATTGCACTCTAATTTACTGCACTTTAATTGAGTTTAAGCTTTAATTGCTAGTGTTCTGCACTAATTGTATATTTTATGCCTTGTAGGAGGATTCCAAGCTATGTAGATATTACGGAATGAATTTGAGCTATTTGGAGCTTTGAAATCTTAGTAAAAGCCCAAGGGATTAAGCCGGGATCACGTTCGGGGATCGAATACCACGTCTGGATGTCAAAATCGAAGCAAAAAAAGCAAGACACTGAGAAAAGTGTACAACCGCGGCGCGCGGGGCGACGCATGGCGCGGCGCGTCTATGTAAATTCCTTCTCCTATAAAAGTGAAAGCTCTCTGAAGTTTTCCATTACTGCCCCGCCTGGCGCGTCGCCCCATACGGAGAGCCTGTACAAATTTTACAGAGTAATTTTCCTAATTCGCGTAGGAAAAGGTGGTTTTGTTTGAGCCCGACCCTACTTGGTATAAATACATCTAAAAATGTTATTTTTAGGACTTTGGAACACATCTAAGACCTAAGGAGTCTAAGAAGGAGGTGGAGAAGCGAAAGCACAGGGGATTCATCATTCAATCCTCACTCAAGACAAGAGTTTGGATTGCTTTATGTTTTTCTGTATAATTGTGATAAATTACTCCATATCTATGGAGTAGTTCTCTTTAGGGATTGATGGATTTGGTGTATTGATATTTGTTTATGGATATTAACTCTAGTTTTTATGCATTGAATTATTTTGGGTATTTTAATTGTTGCATATATATTCACATGTTCATGTAATCGAGAGAGGCATACTTGTGATATCTTTGCATTATCTTGTTGGTTGAATTCATTAATCTTCTTAGTAATCGAAAGAGGCTAGTTGAATTATTGCTTAGACCTAGTTAGGAGGATAATCGAGAGAGGTTCTCCTAAGACCAATCCACTACGAATTCTTGCATATCTTCACTGAGCTTAAATTGGTTCATATTGTGAGGTTGAGACTTAATCGAGATAGGAGTTTCTACTAAACATTTGAACTAATAATTGAGTGAATTCGAGAGACTCACTTAAACATTAGAAGTGAATTAACTAGAGTTAAATCCCAGACATTTATCTTGCACCTACCCAATCAACCCCTATTTTCTCCCCTTGATATCTTTCTTGCTTACTTTTGTTCAAGTGTCATTCGTCAATTAGCTTTAGATTCTTAGTTAATTTTAGTTTTAAATTACATAATTCTCAACTGTTGATCATCTTGGATAGCAATCTAGCTACAAACTACGATAATACTGTTTAACTCAAATCCATGTGGATACGATATTATATTATACTATATTCGACTAGCGAGCATAATTTTGTTTTATGTTTTAAGCTCGTCAAGAAACATTGACAGAATCATTGAAGCTCATTATCAACTAACTAATTAAGGCATTTTGGTATGAATTTACTAAATCATTATGTAGTTAAGAGAATGAAACTGAGACTCCAATAATTAATCAAATTGTCACCCAACCGACTTGTCAAGCTGATGAATTAATTTAGACTAATATGGAACATACTATAACTCAGGAGAAAAGCACTTAATTAACCGTGTAAACTAAGAGCATTCATTAACATACTAACAAAAATTAAAAAATCTAAACTAACGTGTAACTGGAATGATGAGAACAAAAAGAAGGAATGAAAAGAGATATGTCGGAGTATACCTTCTCAGAGCTCTTAATCAAACGGGGTTAGTGACTTCTGGCCGGTCAATGGTCGGTTGACCAAAATACGGTGATCTCGGAATAAACAAAAAAACATCAATCGATTGCTCTCGTCAAGAGCAATCGATCAACATAGGTTTCGAGTCATAATGAGTTGTCTTTGAGAAGAAATCAAGAAAAGACATATTATGGTTTTTTTTTTTGAATTTTAGATCTACTATTGGACGAGTTATAGTGGGTTTCAAAGGCCAAGGTTAAGAGATTAGGAATGAGGAAGGGACGAGGATCATCTGGTGAAATTTTCGGGTTGATTGGTGGTGGCCCGCTGCCGTGGGCGATTTCTGGCGCGCAGCGGGCGGTGGAGGAAAATGGGGCTATAGAGAGGTGAAAGAGAGTTCTGAGAAGGTTTTTGGGGTAGGGGTCGTTCTCTTAGGACAGTTTTAAGAGGTTTGGAGATTCAGTTCCGAGCCGTCCGATCAAAATTATGGACGACTGAGATTAACCCTAAACGAAACGTCGTCGTTTGGCATTTAAAGAGGCATTTAAAGAGGGGCCGGGTCGGGTATAGCTTGGGCTTACACAGATCTGAAACACAACTGGGCCTTCATGAATTACTTGGCTCAATCAGAAAATGCAAGAGGGCAAAAATCTGTAAAAATTCTATAAAAATTCTATGAAAATCTATACAAACAATGAATAGAGAAAAATCTATAAAAATTCTATAAAAATCAGCACTAATTAATAGACAATTTTTTTTGGATTTTTTAGGAGTAATTTAATTATAGGGCAAAAATTACATGCTCACACGAGGATCAAAGGTAACTTCGAGGTCATCTAATAGATGATAAAATTGTCCAAACTCCAGAGACCAACATCTACATCATAATCTTTGATACTTTTACAATAATTGCTCCGTCCTCCAGATTGTATTGCGCTCCTGAAGGTATTAATAGAACATTAAAAACGTTTTTTTGTTGTTTTCATCAATGTATCCCGGTATTAAACTCTTGAATGTCTTCACAGTCAACCAAAATTCCTCATGATCATAACTCCATACATCACTAAAAAAATAGATTACCAAAGGAAGTTTAACCCCACAAGGCTGACTGTAAAGTGAATATCCTCTTCTCATCCCGATGGCAAGCAACCATAGAATATCATGGCTTCAGCAAGTAATTCCATCGCATTTTGAAGTATTTAATGAATAAAAAAGGACCAAAAACAGAAAGGTTATCAAATTCTAAAAGAGATAATAGGTACTTCAAGGTGTTTGTAATGGTTTCACTTTGTTGTACCACTGGAGAAGTAAACACAGGCAATGACTGGAAGTTTTGCATACCTCCAGGAGACACGTAGACAACCTCCTTCCCACATTTGTTCTCTCGTCAACACCCCTTATGTCAGCCATCGCTTTACTGCTTACCACAATAGACTTCAATTCCTTATCTGACCAAAATCCTTTGGGAAGTCCCCCAATGTGATCAGGTTCCCCACCAACCATAAACTCATCTATTTTGCCCAACCTGGCAACTACGCACTTCAGTTCTTTGACCCCACCACCAACTTAAACAGAGTAAAGTGTTAAGGGAAAAACTCAAAAGACAACGCAACAGAGAGTACATTACCCATTGATCAATTCTCGAACTATCTTCACTGTCGCAATTCTCATTGTCATTTCCAACCAATTCCTCCACTGAACCTCCTATGAAATTGGAGTCCGCAAGATCAGAAAATGAAACGGGGTACTGCATAACAGCAAAAGAAAGTTCTTTGGTAACATTGGCTGTAATAGGCTGATAAATTTTCTCGCATCCACCATTATCCCTTCCTTCTTGTTTGTTGCCTGAAGCTTAACCAGCCATTCTGTCTTGTTCTGTTGAGGCAATTCATCAAACAGCTGGTGCTCGATAATTTCAGGATTTTCCTCATCTTTGTTTTTGGTCTCGACTAATACGTCCTTCACCCAATTCCCTGTGTTCTTATTATTTGGATCAATTTCAAAAACCTGATGAGCACTTTTAAGCCCAAACTCCAGCGATATTTGCAGCTTCGTTCCAAGCTCAGTGGCAACAACCTTGTGCTCTCAAGTACTCCAGAATCCAAGCTCAGTGCCCTCCACTTCATTTTGCCACCATGCACACAAACTCGTTTGACTGTCTTGTTACTTGAGGCCAAGTTCATACTTGCGCTTCTTCCTCCAAGCTTTTTTCTTGTCACCAGTCGCACGTCTTTTGTGAAGAGGATCTCGTTAAATACCCATGGTTGCTGAGATAATCTCAAAGCCATAGGAATTTGAATGGAGATTGAGACCTGCATTGCAATAGTGATATGCATATGGATCCAAACATCACACCATTAAACTCAAATGCGTATGAATACTGATAAAACCCACCACTGTAATTCTCAACACCATAGGGTGTCAGGTTAAAATTCGGATTTGTTGAAATCTGCTGGCTCACAGGCCCATCATTGAACTTGGTGAACCATGGAGATGGACCTCAGGAAGAGCTGTGGTAGCTAAGACTTGAGGTGAATGATAGTAAAAGTGAATGATGCATCGCGGCGGAATCACGGCCGAGAAACGTCAGGTTTGATACAAATTATTATGATTCCCAGATTGGAATCGCCATGAAAACTAAAGATTTCTCTAGAACAGAGAATAAAACAGGAAATTACACGAAAAATTAAGAGAAAAAGAGATTTCATTTCATTCAACATGCAGCTAAATGGGAACTACAACTGAATATAAAGAGTGTAAGCATAATCTAGATCACGTGGACGTTGGTTACAGCACCATCCTAACAAACTGTACCAGTGTGATAAAGAAATAAACCAAGAATTTGGGTAAACTGTAAATAGATGAATAACCAGACATACTACTTTGGAAGCTCATGGTGACATTTGCAACTGAATCTGCTGGAGCTACGGAAAGTATACCATATTATACTCAGTTCTCCTCTTACTATTTAACGAACACTCACTCACTTTGAAACGCATAATAATTTATAAGTGAAGCTCTGAATAGTGAAACGCATAATAATTTATCTGAAGCTCTGAACTTTGACCATGCTACAGATCTGAAACAAGTTCTCACAAAAATAAAATTTGCAGAAACTTTATAAAGGAGAAAAAGTTGCACTGAGTGTGATTTTACTTTTATAAAGGAGAATAAGAAATACACCTTGAATATATCTAGTACATATTATATACAAAAGTATGAATGAAGATCAAAAGGAAAAGAAACACCAACTGCATTGTGTTGGTTAACTTAAGCTTGGTGGAAATAAGAAATTAGCTCTACGAGTGATGAATCAGCAAAAATGCCACGGATTTTAACCAAATTATGGGATTAAATTAATCAAATAAATAATACTAAAAGAATTACTGAGAATTAAGGATACTTCTCTCCCAGTCAAAGACGCACAACTTCTCTAAATCCTGGAAGGAAAAGAACTGCGAGTATAAAGAATTTCTTCCTAGCAACTTTGAAATTACAACAAGAAGCATTTCGCAAGCCTGATTTTCTTCCAATTTTTCTGCATCAGTGAGCTCAGAAGAATGATCTTTCCATGGTTGGTAAAATGACCTGTTCAACAAAGAGTAACATCAAATATGGCACTTCATATATGTATCTCAAAGCAGCAGTTAATTATCAGAAAAGGGTAAATTGGGAAAAAGAAAATACCAGCCTATATATTCTTTAAAAAAACCTACCAGCCTATAAATTCGTTGAACTACTTGGTTATTTGCAGTTTCTTGTCCCGGGGCTTTGGTATAGTTGGTAAGAGCACTGTGCATGATGTGGGTTAGGCGCATGCCACGGGTTCAAACATGCTGCGACAAAAAGTTGGTATTTAAGTGGAAAGGATAGAGGGGTAGGCCGTTTATCTACTAAGTCTCTAATTGTGTGCCACTGGCCCCGGGAATTTGTCCATTATCAAAGAAATACCAGCCTATAAGTTTATTGAAGTAACTTCTCTCATAAAATCCAGACATAATAAAACCCCATCACCTTGCGAAAATCAAATCATTTAAGCATCTTGTCCTTAATTGTTTTGAACTACTCCATGATATTGCTTAGTTTGTTTATGCAATGACCCCATATTCATCTGCAGATTCTCGACGGGGAATGGAGAGAGAGAGAGAGAGAGCTCAGTGATGGGCACAGACAGAAAAAACTGATAGGAGAACTTATGATTTGGAAAACCTAGACCCTGAAAGAAAAGAATTTACACTAGTGGAGTGTAATGTTTATGGAAATAAATCCCAACTCTATAACATCAGCTGGTGGAAATAAAAAGACGTAAAAAGAGGTTTCACATAAGACAAGGTTCTGCTTTGTTAATTCCTGCGTATTGCTCTACTAACAGTCTTCAGAGTCTTTGGACTGGCCAGTAATAGTCTAGAAAGAGAATGGAGTAACATAGACATCACAAGCACTAGAGGAATTCTCGAGGTGTACATATTTCTACACACCAGCAGGAGATTTAACAATGAGAGGCCATCTCCCAAAGCACAAGTAGGAAACTTCAAAAGGCTAGCGGAAGTACATCATGTTGGCATTCGCAGAACCCAGGGGACAAACAGTGCTTTACCCCTAGATGTCCAGTCAATTGTTCCGCCTCAACGGGGGTGGTGGGTTAGTATTTTTGATTTCTTTTCATTTTTCTCCCCAGAAAGAAAGTGTATTTCTAGAAAATAGAAGGGCCAAAACTACCCCTGAAGTATTGGCTTAGGAAATACCCTCCGTCCACCTATTGAGTTAAAATTGCACCCAACATTATCTTTTCGGCTCAACTTTACCCTTATGACTAACGGTCCACTCCAAATTTAAAAATGTTTATTTAATTATTATGTGGCGACTTCTTGTTGGCCCACAATAAAACACTAACACTATTAATAAAAAAAACACCCATATGTAAAGATCCCTGGCCCATACCCGGTTTTAATGAAAAACCCCAACATCTCCTCTTCTTAAATACATACATGCATCTTCTTCTTCTTTTAACCTGATTTTATTTTTTGCCAGATCTCAATCCTCAATTCTCAGCTATCCTCCTTTTACATAACTTCAATCTTCTAACTTAAAGTGATTGAACTCTACATACTTGACCAATCAAGAAACAAATCAACTGTCCATCCAAATTTCAATAGCCACTGACAGATCGATCCGCATTTCTCAATCTTCAATCCTGGTTTCAGTTTTCGTCAAAAATTGAGTCTTTCATATTCCAGTTAAAAAATTTCAACCGAAATGGTCTGTTTTCAACTGTCCCCTTTTTGAAATTGAAGCAAATGAATCAGTTGCACAAGAAAAAGGAGATGGGGGAATTTACAGAACCATAACTAGAAAAGAAAGAAAAGATGCACGTATGTGTTTAGGAAAAGAGATGCTGAGGTTTTTCATTAAAACCAGGTATGGGTCATGGATCTTTACATATGGGTGGGATTTTTAATGGGGTCAGTGTTCTAATATGGGCCAATAAGAAGTTGCCATGTAATAATTAAATAAATATTTTTTAAATTTGGAGTGGGCCATTAGTCATAAGGGTAAAGTTGAGCCGAAAAGATAACATTGGGGGCAATTTTAGCTCAAGAGGTGGGCGAAGGGTATTTTTGGCCCTAAGCCTATAGTTCAGGGGTGGTTTTGGCCCTTTTTCGTTCTAGAAAGTAATGCAGAGAGCGGTATATGTACCATCTCCAGGCAGGATTAGCTTCAGCAGGGCAATTAATCTTTGAGCAGAGGGTTGCCAACTGTACTGCATCGCCAGCTAAGATGTCTGTTTCTGTCAAACAGCAGCATAATAAACAAGTCGGCCATTAGTGTGAAAAACAGGAAGTTGTCTAAGTGAAGAAAGCAGTATTGATAAGCTTATGAGTCTACCTGCTGAGGAAAGACTAGATAAAAGCAGCAGACTGAGTGCAGAAACAACAGATGGAAGTACTATATAGTTTGTGCATTGTAGCTGTTGCAGAAAAAAGATGGATAAGGCCAAAGTTCCTTCACATGCAAATGCCCTGTTGGTTTCCTCACATCTTTTCTCATTCCATTCCATCATAGAAAGCAGGTTATTGAGCTTAGATCTGTCAAAGGAATGACACAAGTCCGAATTACTGAATCTGAGGGAAAGCTTTCCTACAATCACTGATGCAGCCAGCCAGCGAACAAGCTTTGATATCAGAGAATCATCTGTTTCTTTCTCAGCTTGCAGTCTCACAATGCAAGCAAAATTTTCCAGCCCGTGGATATTTTCAATCTTTGGCTGCAAAGCAATTAAAGTAGCCCATCTAACAAACTTGGAAACCTTTTCCTTGTCCTGGAAAAATTTAAAACAGAATTACCTTACAAATGATTTGAATATAGAAAATCAAACACACACCAAAGCTAGTGATCTCCAGAAAACCAGTACTAAAGCTTGACGGGCACAACATATGAATTCATCAGGATGCTTAGGCTTACGCATTTCAAGTCAGGATCTCATGGTCTGAATATCTTGCTACACTTACTTCAGAACTCACTGCCCTCCCAATTTTTGGTGTAAAATAACCATATTTCAAATAAAAGTAACTCTAGAATGGATCTATATCACCAGAATACTCAAACAAATCCTACATTAATCAGCTAAACAAAACCAATGAGTAGCAGCATTTCTGTGAGACCCAAAAGTGATCAAGCCAGAAGGGAACCTTGGAGCAACGGCGTGTGACCTATAGGTCACGGGTTCAAGCCGTGGAATCAGCCACTGATGCTTGCATCAGGGTAGGCTGCCTACATCACAACCCTTGGGGTGCGGCCCTTCCCCGGACCCTGCGTGAACGGGGATGCTTCGTGCACCGGGCTGCCCTTTGCCCAAAAGTGATCAAGCCAAGTCCAACATCAGTGGGCACTCTAATGTGAAAGACAGTTTAACCTTGTATTGTGGAATCCAAAGACAACAGGGTCAATTCTTTTCACATGCTGATGAGTGAAATATTGTTGCCATCTATACATGCTACTTGTACCTTCTCCTACTCCTGTATGAATGCATATCAATCCCAACATCCGCATTTCTATGATCAAATTGCTTTTGTTCGTACCCTTCTTATGATCAAATGGATTATTGTGAGTCTGAATGTGAACAACTGAATCCATCAAGCAAGGTACTAAATGGACCGCCAGGTCCTCATCCAGTGGCTTCGTTAGGTGCATGTTTCTTTTTCTTTCTTTTTTTTCATTTAGTGCATCCTGAAGTTAGTTGTTGTACTTTGCTAGAGCTGGATTTTAAGCCTTTTTGGTATATGAAGACAAGGTAATTTGTTCCATATATGGAATTGTTTGCACATATAAATAACTCTTCTAAGTGCGAACATCATCTCCGTTCACGGTATACTCCAGAATCCAGATGCTTTCCGGCTACATTCGTTTCCAAGGGAGTGTCTGCATAGCGAGTGAGAGATGCCTAACTCACAAAACCATAAATTTTAAAAGGAGCAAGGGTCTGAATCCAGTTGACTAGCTTAACTGGCTCGTCCAATCAGTTCTAAAAGCAGGGTTAGCCCTGGTGTGAGCATAGTGGGAAAACTATATGATGGCACCATGATGTCCAAATCCATCAAATAATGAAAAGATAATACAAGTTAGCTTCAGCAGACAAACAAGATCAATCAGTAGAGCAAAAGATGCTGTTTAACTCGTCGGAGAGAAAGCTACAGGAAAGAGGTCAACCAACCAATAGTAAGTAAAGATGCCTTGGAGAAGACATCAAACAGCAATGGTAAAAGACCACAACAAGAAGAATAAACGAGAAAATAATCAATTACCAGAGACCATGAGAAAAGGACATAGTACTGGGAACACTAAATTAGTCTTTTATAAAGATAACAAAGGAAGACTGCTTCCTCACTGTAATCTTGCAATTATCATTTATTTTCCAATTAATATTGAATGTCATGGTTTAACTTAATAGGATTTCCAGAAGAAAAATATTGACTTGGAATAAATATTTATTCCAGAGTAAAAAATATTGTTAATTATATTACAAGGGGGTCTAAAAGTGAGGCGATATGCTACTTTTGGTTTATTGAGTGGTTGGATAACGTATGCGAACTGCTAATTTGTGATAAGGTGCAAGATATTCCATTTTAGGAAATGAAAATCAAATTTGATACAGCTTAAAGAGAAAAACACAATATCAATTCGAATTGGAACGAATGTACGAATATTACTTGCAATTAAGTGCGTATCTGGTTTAGAGGAGGGTATAAAATTCCAGGACCCTACATCTAGCACAAGATTTTACTGCTTTGGACAACTTTAATCCTAACTCATCACAAGATACAGAAAAATGGATTATGACGTCTCTTATTATCAGAACTCATTAGTCCAACATTTATCTTTGAACAAAGAGAGAGAGTACCAGTTTCAAGTCAAAGTGTTTGCACTAATCTAGATTACATCTTTCTTTCCTAGTCTCTCTGGTCTACTTTATAATTTGACTCCATCTTATGTGTGCCTACCAATCCAAAAAGAACAGATGCATGTAGATCAGCTTGTTAAATGCTCAAATTTAATGGGTTATGTTAGTTATGTGTAGTCCCACATTGGAATGGGAGTAATATGTACTTTGTAGACTATAGCTATAAATAGGACCTCTTGTATTATATTGAGTATCTAAGATCAATAATATATTGTCTCGTACTTTCTCACATGGTATCAGAGCATTAGTGAGAAAAGATCGTTGTGCGTCATTCCAGCGTTAACCGGGAAGAAAGAACTTAGTCATCGTGCAATTTTTCCGGTGACCTAAGACATGTCTACGTTAAAGTCACTTTCTGTCGGTGTTGTGCTAAAACCAACACCACCACTAGGTAGATAACCCTCCGACGACCAACCCCTTAAAATTTATCCGGCAGAAAAGCTGCCACACACCTCCACGCGCCGACAATAGCAACTTTTCCGGCGAGGGTTCAGGCCACTTTCCGGCCATTTTTTCGCGAAACTTCTTCAGGTCAGTCTGCTCTCCTCACAATTCCGAGCCTACTCATCTAATTCAAATCAAATTCCGACCACTTTTATATTTTTCCGGCGTGAACAGACCTTTCCGGCCATTA
Organism: Nicotiana tabacum; assembly: GCF_000715075.1. NCBI lineage: Eukaryota > Viridiplantae > Streptophyta > Magnoliopsida > Solanales > Solanaceae > Nicotiana > Nicotiana tabacum. Next base: position 87,757,012 of record NC_134092.1, on the reverse strand, counting down.
TTTTTTTGAAAACATTTCTTCAGCACAGTTTGCTCGCAAGGGAATTCCGAGTCTATCCATCCTGGTTACGACAAATTCCGACAAGTTTACAATTTTCCGGCGAGCTAAAGTGTTTCCGGCGTAAAATAGTTTCCTGTTTTCTGCTGTAAACAGTATTTTCCCAGCTATTTCTTCAGTTTTCTCACAGGAGTTACTTATTTCCACTATTTCAAGTTAACCCTACTACAAATTGTAGCGACATGGGAACCGATACTTTGAATAGTCGGATGGTTTCTTTTAGCAGATTTTATTGAGTTCCTTCAGTACAAAGCATGTAAGCAGACATCTTTTGAGATAGCTTCTGTTGTTCAAACAGGTAATAGCGTGACTTGTTTCTCCCAATCTTCATCCTCTGAGTTTTGGGTCACTAATTCAGGTGCATCGGATCATATTTCTGGTAACAAATCTCTTTTCACTACTATTTTGTATTCTCAATCTCTTCCAAGAGTCACAATGGCTAATGGGTCTCAAACCATGGCAACTGCAATAGGTCAAGCAAGCCCACTTCCTTCCTTACCTTTAGATTCAGTCCTTTATGTTCTCAATAGCCCTTTTAATCTCATAGTTGTTAGTCGCTTAGCCAAATCACTTAAATGCGCTGTTTTATTTCTTGATGACCATGTTTTTATACAGGAACACAGTACGGGGCGGATCATTAGTATCGGGCGTGAATCAAACGGACTTTATTACCTTATCCTTGCTAAATCACATGGACTCACATCTTGTCTTCCTTCAACAACTTGTCTTGTTATTGATTCACCAGGTTTATTGATCATTGGTACCGGGCATAAATCAAACAGACTTTATTACCTTATCCTTGCTAAATCACATAGACTCACATTTTGTCTTCCTTCAACAACTTGTCCTGTTACTGATTCACCAGATTTATTACATAAACGGTTGGGACATCCCAGTTTGTCAAAACTTCAAAAAATGATATCTGGTTTATCTCACTTGTCAGCTCTAGAGTGTGATTCATGTCAGCTCGGTAAGCATACTCGCTCCTATTTCCCTCGACGTCTTGATAATCGAGCAGAGTCACCTTTTACTTTAGTCCATTCAGATGTTTGGAATCCCAGTCGGGTCAGTTCCACCTTGGGATTCCACTACTTTGTCAATTTCATTGATGATTATTCCAGGTGCACTTGGATATTTTTGATAAAAAATCAATCTGAGCTGTTTTCTATTTTCCAGACCTTCCACGCTGAAATTCAAAATCAATTTGGGGTTTCTATTCGCACATTTCATAGTGATAATGCCCGAGAGTATTTGTCTTCCCCATTTCAGCAGTTTATGAAATCTCATGGGATTATTCATCAAACATCTTGTCCGTACACATCTCAACAAAATGGGGTAGCTGAAAGAAAGAATAGACATCTTATTGAAACTGCTAATACCCTACTCATACAATCTCATGCTCTGTTGCGTTTTTGGGAGATGCAGTTATTACATCTTGCTATCTTATTAATCGTATGCCATCTTCAACTATCCAGAACCAAGTTCCATTTTCTGTCATGTTTCCCCACTTACCTTTGTTCTCTCTTCCACTCCTTATCTTTGGAAGCACTTCTTTTGTCCATAACCTTACTCCAGGAACAGATAAGTTAGCTCCTCGTGCTCTTAAGTGCGTATTTCTGGGTTACTCGAGAACACAAAAGGGGTATCGATGCTACTCTCCTGACCTCCAGCGGTACCTTATGTCCGCTGATGTTACCTTCTTTGAAACCTAATCATACTTCACAGGTTCAGGTCATCACTTAGATATTTCTGAGGTACTACCAGTTTCATCTTTTGGAGATTCAGTCACTATCTCCCATTCATCTTCCTCTACATCTCCAGCTCCACCACCTACAGCTCCAGTTGTAGCTCTACCACCTATAGCTCCAGTTCCACCGCCTACAACTCCAATTGTAGCTCCACCACCTATAGCTCCAGTTCCTCCACATAATCCAGTTCAACCTTCTGCCGCTACACCACTCTTGACTTATCATCGTCGTCCACATCCAGCATCAGGCCCAGGTGATTCACGCCATGCATCAGATTCTGCACCTACTGCGGACTTGTCTCCTCTTAGTCAACCAATTGCACTCTGCAAAGGTGTACGATCCACACTTAATCCTAATCCCCACTATGTCGGTTTAAGTTATCACCATCTGTCGTCACCTCATTATGCTTTAATATCTTCTTTGTCCACTGTTTTTATCCCTAAGTCTATATATGAGGCACTATCTCATCCAGGATGTCGACAGGCTATGATTGACGAGATGTCTGCTTTACATGCGAGTGGCACTTGGGAGTTTGTTCCTCTTCCTGCAGGTAAGTCTACTGTTGGTTGTCGTGGGGTTTATACAGTCAAAGTCGGCCAGGATGGCCAGGTTGATCGGCTTAAGGCTCGTCTTGTTGCAAAAGGATATACTCATATTTTTGGGCTTGATTATAGTGATACTTTCTCTCCCCTGGCTAAAGTAGCATATGTTCGTCTCTTTTTGTCCATGGCTGTTGTACATCATTGGCCTCTTTATCAGTTAGACATTAAGAATGCTTTTCTCCACGGTGATCTTGAGGAAGAAGTTTATATGGAGCAACCACCTGGTTTTGTTGCTCAGGGGGAGTTTAATGGTTGTGTGTGCAGATTGCGCAGGTCACTATATGGTTTAAAACAGTCCCCTCGAGCTTGGTTTGGTAAGTTCAGCACAATTATTCAGGAGTTCGGCATGACTCGTAGTGAGGCTGATCACTTTGTGTTTTATCGGCATTCTGCTCCTAATTTGTGTATTTATCTAGTGGTTTATGTTGATGATATTGTTATTACTGGCAATGATCATGATGGTATTACTAATCTGAAGCAGCATCTCTTTCAGCACTTCCAGACTAAGGATCTGGGCAGATTGAAGTATTTTCTAGGTATTGAGGTCGCTCAGTCTAGCTCAGGTATTGTTATTTCACAACGGAAGTATGCCTTAGACATTCTTGAGGAGACTGGAATGATGGGTAGTAGACCTATTGACTCTCCTATGGATCCGAATGCTAAGCTTTTGCCTGGACAGGGGAACCACTTAGAGACCCTACGAGATATAGGAGGTTAGTTGGCAAATTGAATTACCTCACAGTGACTAGACCTGACATTTCTTTTCCGGTGAGTGTTGTAAGTCAGTTTATGGATTCTCCCCGTGATAGTCACTGGGATGCAGTTGTTCGCATTCTTCGGTATATAAAGTCAGCTCCATGCAAAGGTTTACTATTCGAGGATCAAGGCCATGAGCAGATTGTTGGGTACACAGATGTTGATTGGGCAGGATTACCTTTTGATAGACGTTCTATGTCTGGATATTGTGTTCTAGTCGGAGGTAATTTGATCTCGTGGAAGAGCAAGAAACAGAATATAGTTGCTCGATCTAGCACCGAAGCCGAATATCAGGCCATGGCTATGGCAACGTGTAAGTTAGTTTGGGTCAAGCAGTTGCTCAAGGAGTTAAAGTTCGGAGAAATCAGCAAGATGAAACTGGTGTGTGATAACCAAGCTGCTCTTCATATTGCGTCAAATCTGGTGTTCCATAAGAGGACTAAACACATTAAGATCGACTGTCACTTTGTCAGAGAAAAAATACTTTCAAGAGATATTATTACAAAGTTTGTAAAGTCGAATGATCAACTAGAAGATATTTTCACCAAGTCTCTTACTGGTTCTCGTATTAGTTACATGTGTAACAAGCTCAGTACATATGATGTGTATGCACCGGCTTGAGGGGGAGTGTTAGGGAGTAATATGTACTTTGTAGACTATAGCTATAAATAGGACCTTTTGTATTATATTGAGTATCTAATATCGATAATATATTTTCTCCCATGCTTTCTCACAGGTTAAATGCAATGCTAAGGGATTACAGCATATCTGTTCCAATTACATCCCCAAAGAATACAGAAGATCAAAATACTGTGACAAGTTTTCTATCATGATATTCCTACACCAAAAGCACTAAGCATCCAGTCTAACACAATTGCATTTTTTTTCAAATTTCAAAGCACATTCCATGTTTAGCTTGCAGCAGAAGCAGGAACGTATATAAAGCTTGATATCAACAAACACGCAGCTTATAGAAGGAGAGAAAAGGGGGTTTACCATTTGCAGAATATTTACTGGAGGGGTGCTCATAAGTACAGCTTCAAGTGCAATCTGTGCAACAGGACTTTGCCTTCCATCACAGCATTCATCAACAACTTCACATAACTGAAGTAAACTCTCAATGGAGATGTTGAAATGCGGTTGATAAACTTTCCTCTTTTGGGATATCTTCAATGCTGATGTAACTATTTGTAGAATCAGTTTAACAAGTTGAGTCTTTCCTTTAAACGTTTCAACACGTTCAACTAGCATCTTGTATAGATTGCAAGAGAGTTCCACAAGTTGCTCCAAGGCATATTTCTGCATCCACTCAATAGTATGTCTCAACAAAATGACTTCATTGAGTGCCTAAACAAGAAACGTGATAAGAGAATATAGTATAGCAGTGTACACAAAAAGCTATCAGGGACATAAAATAGTTCAAGATGCAAAATGGTAAACAGTGTTCAGCAACTCAGCAGTGACTTCAATTTGGAAAAGTACCACGAGATCTATTGCTTTGGAGGGGGTGAGTCAATCTCCGATTTATTGGTGGTGAAGGAGAGCAGCAATACTGAAAATGAATTGAGTGTATAATGTACACTGTCTGACTATGGTGGAAAATGATGTGGTACACTACTTAGAACCTAAATCTGACAAAACTTGGCAAATACCCCGGGACCTCGAGGTTGATGCATGCAAGTTTTTCTTGTTATGTTACCCCAGTTCAGATGATCTGTATGGAACCAACAAAAACTTAACCTCGGAAACCCAAATTTCTTGATTGCTATCGGTGGCTACAGTCAACACTTGATCCATAACTTATCATCATCCAATGGTTTAGAAGTCAATACCCATGTCTCTGACTCCATTTCAGCAGACTGGTACACGGAATAATGAATTTGTAAGAATTGGAGACTTCTCTAAATGAATATGTACATAAAATTACTAACTTGATTAATATATTTGTTTAAGAAAAAAGAAACTTTGATCCTTTCGACTGCCTAAAAGTCCATATTAGAAAATATATGCATATAGGTGCAAACTCAGATATCGATCTACTATATCCCAGCAACACTCTTCAACTGTGAATACATTGTCATGCATCCTAACGTATAGGTCATGATGAGTTTAATACAGAAACGTCCTGCTACTGACACACACTCAAGTCCATATAATAAGCCCTCTCCATCCTCGAGAAACAAGTAAATGTATTTTCTCTAACAGCATAAATAGTCGAGATAATTAAATAGAAGGGAAAGAAGAACTAGAGATTTTTATAGTACTTAATAAAAGGAACAAATACCTCTAGTATAACAGTCAACTCAACAAATGAATCACGTCTGCACGGACTCCAAGAGAGAGATGAAATGACACAGGATGACCATGAGATCAAGCCACATTGTTCAACTAAGTACCTGGCCATCTTGGGTATTCCAACAGACTTCTTCACTATCTGCAACATAAACCATCTGACTAATTCAGCTCTTGCTTAGGAGAGGCTCACCACTCTTCGGAAAGAGAAACATGATCAATTGGAAAAACATCTATTGGATGGAGAGGGTAAAAAACAAGTTCCTATCGACGAAATTAAAAATTATGTTCCACGTTAAACCAACAAACTAAAGACCCACATTCTTTTGACACTATAACTATGTGGAACAAGAACTTCATATACTTAAAGAGGAACAAACTTGCCAATACGTGCACTTATAGGATTTTTTAAGTTAATAATTTTATTGGTGTAAAATGTGAACACAATGTTAACAGTTCTAGTTACAAGATTGTATAAAAAGCAAGGGATAAAAGTATTTTCATTTTAGAAGTTTACTATCACTTCTTATCTACTGAATGCAAGGATAACCAAATAACCAGATGAATTTATTAAACATGTGACGACATGAAACACCAACATAGGTGATCTTCCTCTTCCTCAGATTTTTGCTGTCAAAATCACGCCCCTCGATGCCAGCCACACAAAGAAGCAAACCTTCCTATGCACCTTAGGGACACAAATAGAGCGACATGGAAATGTGACCTCCTCCCTCCTCAGTAATCTCTCATAATAAGACAGACTTGACAGTGAACCAGTCATCTCTACTCACTTGCCATCTCATCTCCATACATCAGGAATAGTCTGTGATGTATTCTGCCTGTACAAAAGTTCAACCAAGGTTTCAAATTCCCCCAACAGTCATTCTTGGAGGTCCCTCCTAAATCTCAAATCCCAGTGTACTTCCCCCTCATTAAACATGTGAATCTGTCGGACTGTCAGCTCTCTTTGGCACGAAACTCCATAAATGTTGGGGAAATCTTCCTTCAATATATTCTCACCACACCATTTATGCTCCCAAAAACAAACCCTGCTTCCATCCCCAATCCTAAAAGTAATATTTTCACTAAAATCTTTCCATCCCTTCATGATGCCCCTCGCAAACGGAGTTATTATTACTTTTTAGCTTCTAAACTGAAAATAACTAGGCAATTAGCTGCAATTAAAAAATAGATAGTAATCAGAACCTAGAAGCATAAAAATAAAAGGCAACCAGAAAGTTCAGCAAAGCAAGCAAGTAAACTAGTATTGCAGAAAAGAGGAATAATTCTTATTAACAGATGCTATATGTGTGAAGAAGATCTTGAAACTGTCAACCATCTATTTATTCATTGTAGAGTGGCAAGACAATGTTGGGAATTCTTTCTAAATTTGCAGTGTCAGATGGGCAATGCCTCCTAATGTTAAGAGCTTAATGGAAACTTGGCAACTTCAGAAGATGGCAAAGGATAAGTTGTCTGTGTGGAGAACAATTCCTTTATGTGTGCTATGGACAATATGGCTAGAAAGGAATAAGGCCTGTTTTGAAGAGAGAAGACAGAGCATCTCCAGGATTAAAAATAGATGTTTACGAAGTTTGTATTTTTGGTGTAAAAGAAGTGTTATGGAAAATCTGGAACGATATTTAAATTTTTTAGAGGAGTTAGGTGATATGGATTTAGGTGATTTGGAATTAGTTGATATGTAGAAATTCTATTTGTAACCCAGCTGGATTGTTTGCTTTTCTTGGTACCTTTAATAAAATCTTACCTTACCAGAAAAGCTCAGCAAAGTAAGCAAGAGACAAAAAATAAAGGAAGACAAGAACACATTGCCAACCAGAAGAAAACACATGGCATATTACCTGAATAATCAACTTCTTCAGTTGTAACTAAATAATCACTAACACACCAACATCAAAAAGCAACAACAAAAACATGGAAACTTAAGCAAGACAAATAGACTCCTAAAGAAGGAAGAGAAAAAAAACAAACAACCAACAACAACAATAAAAGATGGGGCTTCAATTACCTGAACAATCAACTCCTTTGATTCATGACTAGAAATAGGAGAAACATAAAAGCTCAAAAGGGTCTCAAAAATGGCATTTCTAATATATATTTGAGTATCATCATTCGCATTCAATCCTGAGTACAACAGACGTAGGATCCACAGCCTCTCTGCTATGAAATTAGTCGAGCTACTCCAGAAAAAATTATGGAACAACGGTATACCCTGTTAAAAGATCAGAGGGAAGGAGAGAAAGGAAAAGTGCTGTTAGACAAATTAGTCAGATGATGATCAGATATGACTGGATAGTTGATCTTTATGACAAACGGCACTTAAAAATTTCCGATACTGAAGATATACCTTCATATTTGCACTTGGAGAACGCATCAGATATGCACTTATTGCTGAATAATGGTCATGTGAAGGATCCAAAAGTACAAAAGAAGCCTCTGCAACAAATACGGCAGTTATGGATGAAATCTTTTGCCAAGGCTCTTCAATACCGTTTTGCAAGTATGACATTAAGAGACGAAGACGCATCACATCCTTCCTCTTCTGACATTTCTGCAGCCAACAGTCAAAACATATAAAATCAGGACATGTTACTTCTATTGAAGAGTCATGCAGCTCTGGAGAGATATCAACACCTTTTCCTGGCATATAACCAGCCAAGATGACTGGTTATTATGATTTGCAATTGATAGTTACAGATTACTGTATCTCTCTTATATATAGATAGGTATCTTTTATCAGACAACATTGGATGATACTATTTCGTTACAAATCTCCGTCTGTGTATATACTTGCAGGCATGGCCACAATATCTCGCCTACCAAACTTTTAATTCACAATACTGGCCTCTTTTTATAGCCTTTGTTTGAGAAGCACCAGAGATATGCATAGGCTAGTAATTGTTTAAGTCTATGGTTCCCAATACCTCTTCAGAGAGAATCATGTTTGTATGTAATTTTTTTTTTTTTTGTGCAAGAGTTTATATGTAAGATTCTTTTAATTATACATCGAGTATGAAGGTTTTTCATCACATCAATAATTCATCAACTTCGTCAAAAAATAAAGAGAGCACTACTGACTACAAATATAGAATCTGAACTGCTAGAAAAGCACTTGAACTAATTGGATAAAAGATACTCTCAAGACACCTGAATGGAGACTACTTTAAATAAATAGAGACAGAGAAGTATTGAATACGTACAACCAGTGTTGTCAAAGACGCGCTTAAGCCCTGAAGCGAGACTCAAAACATATTGAGCGCTTCAGTGTCGCATCAAGGTTCTAAGGCATACTTTTCCTTGCCAATGAGTGTGATCCTGAAAAGGCGACACTAAGCAATTGATTTTTCAATTTCTTTGTCCATATATTTGTTATTTATGCTTATAATTATTGGTCTTGGATTACATAAACATATTTTTACTTTTTCTCCAGTTGAGCCTTTTTTCCTTAAAGCCCACGCTTTATTTCCGCTTTGCGCTTAAAGCCCCAATAGACCTTAGAGCTTTTTTGCGCTTTTCGCCTTTGATAACACTGCGTACAACTATAAATTTAGAGGCCTATGAGGCACTCTTCCACCTACTCCTTGGCCAATCTTACCATTTCTTAATTTCTCCTTCTATCCCAAATGGATGTCATTTTCGCTTCCCAAGTAAAGGAAAGAATGTTTTACTAAAATAATTTAATATACCCTTTGGTCTATTGCAACTTATAGTACTTTTGTTACTTTCTAGATACAAAAATTCTATTCAATGAATGAATTATTTGTATTTAATTCAGCTATAAAAATAGGTCAAACTGACCCTGACAAAGGAAAAGTGATAAACAAAGAGGGGTATAAATTTAAGTTGCCGAAGTTGGTAGCAAGTGGGTTAGATCTTAGTGTAGACATAATGGAGTTCTCAAGAGATTCAGATTCACCAAAAAGAAAGGTAGCTAAGTTAATCAATTTTACATGCTTCATTTCTAAATGTGGATAAAAGAGATAGGAGTCCATGATAAACAAGCATTTTCAACATCTATACTGAAACCTATGCATTGTTAATGCCATTAGCCACACAAACTAAAGAATTATTGTGACAATTTGACTTTGAAATCTGAAATCATACTTCAACTTGCAATAATTCTCATAACAAAGTCTGAAGTTTGTAACCATCCATCGGGGTTGAATTCAATAAAAAAAATTCCTCCCACCTCAAAGCACTTTACAGATAAATATAGCTCCATCTTTCAATAAGAAAACTTACCATCACTATCCACAAAATATTAAGAGCACTAACAACAGAAAATGATGACAACAATAGGCAACTCCAGTGCATGCCCATGAATGCCAGTTAAGATACTTGAGGGTAATTTTACTAATTTTTGAAGCAGCTGCCGGGTTAAGGATTAATCTGGGAAAGAGTTCGATTTCCCTCTCAACATGGTTCAAAATGTGCAATGGCTAGCGCCTAGCAGAGAATTTGGGGTGCCGAGATGGAAGGCTACCCACCACTTACCTCAGTATGCCTTTGGGGACAGTTTAAAGCCACCAATATTTGACAAAGCACCATTGAAAGGTTTGAGTTTGAGAAAACACTAGCAGGTTGGAAAAGACTGTATCTTTCTTTGGGAGGGAGAGTCACATTAATCAATAGCGTCCTGGATTCACTGCCCACCTACTTAATGTTGCCATTTCCTATTCCAAGGAAGGTTGAGCTATCCATGGATAGATTGAGAAGAAATTTTCTATGGGAAGGCAACAAAATAGAAGATCTGTTCATCTTATTAAATGGGACAGAGTGACCTTGGATAAGAGAAATGGAGGTGTTGAAGGAGGATTGGGCATCAGGATCTTAAAGAACCATAATAACAGTTTGCTAATGAAGTGGTTATGGAGGTTCGGCAGAGAAGAGAAGGGGCTGTGGAAAGAGGTGATAGCTTGCAGATATGGGGAGAACATGAACTGGAGAACTAATTCTGTGAGTTCCCCACATGGCGATGGGGTATGGAGGCATATACGCAGCCTCTTGCCACTCTTTGAAACAAACATTGTGCTTAAAGCGGGGGATGGAAGAAGCAAAAAATTCTGGCATGATTCTTGGCTGGGCCATACTCCCCTCAAAATTGAATTCCCAGATTTAGATAATTTGGTGATGGATACAGAAGCCACAATCGGCCAGAGCCGAAGTGAAAATGCTTGGAACCTTCATTTTAGAAGGCCATATTTTGACGGGGAGGTGAACAGGCTTGCGCAGCTAATACAAAGGCTAGAACAATTCCAGATAAATTCAGAGACTACTGATTCACTTAGGTGGAGAAGACAAGGCAATGGGACGTTATCTGTAGGGTCATGCTATAAATGGTTAAGTAATGTGTGTGGTAGTCCTACTCAATAGCCATGGACGATGATATAGAAGACAAGTGCACCATACAAAGTAGCATGTTTTACGCGGGTTGCTGCATACGAAGCTAATCTCACCCAAAGTAATCTACAGAGAAGGGGTCTGCCTCTGTGTAGCAGATGTTTTTTGTGTTATGCTGCAATCACCTGTTCTTACATTGTCGGCCACCAAGACAAATGGGGGGGGGGGGATATTTTTAGCATTTCCGGAGAGAGTGTGATTTTGCCACAATCGTTAAAAAACCTACTGATTTGCTGGAGATGCTGCTGTCCTAGTAAGACAAATAGAAAATAGTAGATTACTATTCCTGCGTGTGTTTGTTGGTTGCTTTGGAAAGAGAGGATTGAAAGGTGTTTTGATGGAAAGAACAGCTCAATTCAGATCATGAAGCATAGGTGTTTAAGGCTACTGGCACTTTCATGTAATCTACATTCTACAGGATATATGATGAAATAGGAATGACTGACTTTATTAGCTCATTACAGGAGTAATTTTGTACAGGGAGACGCTCCTTTTTCTTTTTTGTACAGGAGATCCTCTCAACTTGTATAGTTCAGCGCTAGAGCTTAGTGCCTGACTACTTTTTGCTATCAATAAAAAAGTATTTAGTGATAAAAAAGAAGGTACCTCCAGTGTACTCTTGAACCTTCCAAGAACCTCGTAACCTAATTTCCTCATGTCATCATCAGGTGAAGATATACTGACAGCACTAATCGCAAGCAAGCCTAAGCTAGCAAACTCCAAGGGCTCAATAAAACCCATAGAAAGACAATGAACTGAGAAGCGCAAGATAAAAATGGGATCATACACGCAGATTTTCTCAACATCTGTGTAATGCACCTGCAGATATTTCCGAAGTTTAGAATTAGACAGATCTGGGAGAAACTACAGAAAATATCCATTATTCCTTGCTCTCTGAAAATTGAAAGAAAAATCAAAGATTATGAAAAAAGAAACTATCTATAATAGGAGTACCGCATATCTAAAATCAGGATTATCCGTTTCAGGTTTTCTGAGAATCCCCGCACCAACAGTTCTATCATATGGGAAATAAAGCACAGTAGTTGCACAAAATTTGGGGTCAATGGGAATGTTTTCTCTGAAGTGGATTCTGCGGTAGTCATCAACTGCTTCAGCTTCGCTCAAATTACGAGAGAGAGTCTGCACCAGTTCATTTTCTTTTCTGACTTTCAGCAGAGCACTACTCCATAGGAAATCCAATTTAGCCATACTTTCTTCATCCAAGTCATTAGCCGACTTGATTTCATCCAGTAAGCTGTATATCTCCAAGTCAATCGCACTCATACTTGCACCATAAGAAGATAATAGTAAAAAGACCAATTCCCTCAAATTTATTCCAATGTCTTTTACATTATCAATATCACATTGCTGAGCCCTGATCTGGAAAAGCAACTTAAGCAACTTAACAAGTTCCAACTGCCGGGCACGTTCTTCAGATAGTTTAAAATTATCTTTTAGATCAAGGGCATCTTGATCAATACATGGAACATACGATCTCATGATGCTCGGCAAAGGAGTAAATATCAGCCCAAAGTGAGAATGACCAGCTGAGATGGGAGAAGAATGGATTGTAGCTGCAAATTGCGAATGTGCAAGCAACAGTTGAATAATTGAAATGCAAGAGAACTTCCCCTCAGATACCGATGAGATAATAGCTCGGAGCATCCGCAGTGTCGTAGGATCGTAAAACCTATGCAAAAGAGATGACTTAGCAAGTTGCTCTATAAATGGAAGAGAAGCCAAATTCAGAAGACAATCATGCATCTCCATTGTTATTTCCATTAAATTTCTCAGAATATATACTTCCAGATATCTAAACAAGGAACAGCTTCCAACTTCAATTTGCGAGAAGTCAACAACGTTCAAAGAACATCTCTTGACAATAAGCTGCCACGATTGAACCAACAGGTTCAGAAGCCGGATTCTTGCCAAGTCTAAAATGGAGCAATCTTCTGAAGGAATCAATTCTGTGTCTCTCTTCAGCACAGATGGAAACTTCCTCTTCTCGGAGAATAAAAGTGCCCTACACAAACGTATTTTTGTAACAGTCCTGTTGACAACATTCAAAGACTCCTCAACTGAATAAGCACCATCTTGAGTGAGATCGAACTCCAGCAGATCACTATATTCACTTGAGCAAACAGAATTGAATATACTCATGCGCTTTTTCACGTTCACCAAATCACCTCTCAATTCAAAGAAAAGTTGAGCTACAAGAACAGTATTTGTAAGAAGACTACCTGAGACAAGATTCAGAGAATCTTCCATTGATAGGTTTTCACAGCATTCTACCTGAAATATCTCCCTGGAAACATAGCTCTTCCAGATAGAGAAACCTTGCTTGAGTATTCCCCAATAAAAAGAAACTATATTCTCATGAAGCATGCAAAGTTGGCCCCCAAACTTAGAAGGAATTGAATTCAAGTACAGGATGACAGTGGGAAGAAGCATCAACATGTCCTCATCAGAATAACCACAAATTTGCTGTACTGCACAAGACTTGACTGCCACGTATTTATTCATCATGTCTGAAAATAACTTTCCAAATACTGATAGATGCAGGGGGCTTATATCAGCAACAAGAAACAAGATTTCAGCTTTTCTTTTGGTTATTTTGAGCATGCAATGAGAAAGGATATTGACATGAGTGTTAGCCACAGCTCTACATGTAATCTTAAGAAAAGGATGGCTTGGCTTCTGGATAGCTTTATGTGTTTTCACAACTTTTACAGCTTTGAGCAGACAGATATCAGCAACATCAAGTTCAAAACGAGTGGCAATTTCGTATACTTGCGAAAAGATTTTCTCATAGAGGATGACATCAAATTGTTCCTGTTGAATTCCCCAAAACAAACAAAAAGGCATTTTTTCATGTGGCTGCTGCATGTTTGCTGCCAGATGACTAAATGCAGAACCAGCAATGTGTAATCCAACACAGAGCACTGAAGTCAGCCAAACAGAACGATCCTCATGGTCAATTGCAGACAGCATCCAATGGACCAGTTCAAGCATCTCAAAGGGAGATATGAAATGAATCAAATTGTGTAGAGCACATAATGTAGGAACTAAAGGTATTACGTTCTTCGACTTCATGCATTCATTCATCTTCTGCTTAAATGCCATAACCAGTTTATTTACCACATTCTTGAATGAACTTATGACATGTTTATTAGCATGATAAACTTCAGATGAGGAGCCTTGGCTATGGCAGAAAGACAACCAGAGCTCAGAAGTTGCTTTTAACAAATTATGCACATGATGATCCATCTTGCTGACTTCCAGTTTAGCTGATTCAACAAACTGGTCAACACTGTCCTTAATTATTCCACATGCAAAATCACTTTTAACAGGGGATGGGCACTCCAGCACTGCTGCCACAGCAGGGTGATCTAGGATAGTTACAACCAACTCTTTAACAAAGTGAATTGTGAAAGGAGTAAAGGTGTCTAAACCGCAAGAATTAAATTTTTCAACCACCAACTCTTTCAACATGCGGCTCAGGAGAAGGAAGCAAGCTTCAGAAAGCTTTTCAAACCCCTCGAAATGCTCATTTCTATATGATAATTGAGCTTGATTCAACCAAAAGAGTAAATAGCGGAAAATGGAAAGAAGATGATCAGATGTCTCCTCAGAAAGCTTTGCCATAAACAAGTTTTGCAATCCTGATTGATTAGACAAATCCAATCCATCAATATCCAGAATTGCTGGGAAGAGAATATAAAAAGGTGCACGGTCCAAAAATACAGAAAATGCATTAGACTTGTTATCCATTGAACTGATGACACTGCAGTCCATTGTTCTCCCACCACTTAATCCAGTTACGGCCCTATCCAGACCCGTGAAGAAGATTTCTCGCCATCTCTTAGAAGCATCATTAAGAAGACTAGGTTCTGAGAAAAATAGTTGCATCAACAATGAGAGAGGGACCCCAAGCAATTTATTTGAGACAGACATGATTAAAGGGAAATTCTGTATTATCTCAGCTGGTCTTGTGCATGCCAATGAAAAGCAAAACCCAATGGTTACTCCAAGCAGACTACCATCAAACTCACTCTTCAGCAATCTTTGGACTTCACCAACTGTACGGGTAAAAGAACTGTCAGTATACACAACTTCGTTGCAGTTGGAAGATATTCTGTAAGTTTTCTGCAAAATTCTCCGAGCCAAATGTAGTAAACTGTTGAATGGCCTCCACTCACAGAGACATTGAGAATCATCCAAGTCATAAGCAGCTTCAAGTCTCTCAGAGAGCTTCAAATCAATTATTGAAGATAAAAGTAATGGATCCACCTAACAAAGTTCAGGAAAGATAGACACTGTCAAGAGGGGAAAGCACCTAAAGTACGATCAATTCAAATTGAAAAAAAAAATTACATAAATGTAAGGACAGATATTACCTGAGTCTCCAGGAGATACTTTAGGGTATTGCACATGTATAATGAAACCATTGACTTCTCAGATACAGAAAAAGCACCAGATTCAGCAGTTATCAATGTTAGGCACTTATCCAAGATGCAAATAGTGAAAGCGCTGAAATCAGGAGATGTATCTGCAAGAAGTGTCACATAACTGTCAGAATACCGCAAGTAGTCTTTTCAGCATACTGTTAAGTTCTTCCTTTCGAGTTTGCGGAACTTTGGCAGGTTTAAAAAGATTTTGCAAGCCATTCGGTTAACTATTTCATTTATAAGAAATAAGATAGACCAATTAAATGTCGGCGGAAAAGTTAAAGTTCCAATTGAAGCACGATCATGATGCACTATGAATCCAATAGAAACTGAAATAGTAGATCAAGAATGAGTAAAGTGATGAGTGCTTTATCCAGTGAACAAGTAGAATAATGGTCACAGCCCCCACCCCACCCCCCACAAAAAATCATAGAACAAAAGAAACAAAAATAATACGACATATCCAATATTTGTCAAGTCACATGGAAAATATATCACTACAAAAAAGAAAAGGTAAAAGTTAAAATCCATCTTTTTTGAGGAAAAGAAAAAGAAGACCAAGAACATTGTATGAAATTTCAAGTACCTTTAGCGCCTGGTATGCTACTCAAAGAAGACCTTAAGAGATTCAAATAATAGAATAACTTATTGCCAGATTCAATTACAGCATCACGTAGGAAAAGAAGAACAGGTGAGGACAATTTTTTGTAGATATCACACCCTACTGCTCCTCCAAGCATGTAGTCTTTTCTATACCCAGGAATAAAGAAGAACCATGAACAAATTTCCTTTGGGTTCTGGTCAAATGCACCAGTACTATACATCGATGCCTTCGCTAGACTGTATGCTTGATCTTTAATGTCTCTGTTTTGTGAATACATTGACAACTCCAGAAATGGAAGCAAATGCTTGTACATTTGTGGGTGAACTCTTGAGGCAATTTCGCATTTAGAGGACCAACCAACATGTTCTTGGAGCAGAGATAACAGAGCTTGTTGCAACATAGTTGGTAATGCTAGCGGGTTGTTCGGCAGAATTTTGAAAAAATCAAATAATCCTTCCAACATAGTAGGCATTGTTTTCTGCAAGAAAGAAAAATAACATCCAAAATGTAAGCAATACATATCAGGATTTCTCCATTTATTTTTCCCTATTCGAATTAGGAACTATTAAGTTCGCGTGAACAGATTTACATTCGTAAATCAGAATACTAGATATATATCATATTAAATAGCAGAGGATTTCCAGTTTCAGAGCACATACAAGAAGAATAAAAGAAAAATCCAGGAAAAAGTTTCATCCAAATATACGCTCGAAAACATGGGCATCTGAAGTTCTACCTACGAACATAAGGTAAAGCTAAAAGTTTATAAGACTGACAATGTTAAATTCAAACAACATGCTACAAGTCACTGATTGATCCACCAAGAAAATGGAATATTTTAAATGAGTATCAATACATAGAGGAACAACTGGAGTGGCTTACGTGGGCACTAACTTAACACAAATGCAGCAATAGTTAATACAGAGTCAAACCGACGGGATACTGCAGATAACATGTTTTTAGATGCAATATATTTATCAATTATTACATGCAAACGTTTTTAACTTCCCTAAATGCAAACAAATGCTTCCTCTATAATTTCACAAACACTTTGTTTCACAAAAATCCAGCACAACTAGGATTCAAGCGTTTGAAACTCACATAATATACCGTTAAAGCATTAAGCAACTTGGAATAGAATAGCACTTCTGCCTCTTTTACAGTAGAGTCTGGCAAAGCAGAAGAATGCAAACCCCAGAGTTCTGTTATAAGCTTCAAAAAATAAGCTTCATCTTTAGAATTATCCATGTCATCTTCATTTATGATTCCTTCACCGTCAAGGGGCAGAGCAGCATCAGGGGAGTAACTAACCCCACCAACAAGAATGTCTGTATCTTCATTTGCAACATCAATTTTCAGCTTCTTCCTACTGTTCATCTTATCTCCTATTTCAGAATCTGCGGGTCTTTTTGAGCATTGCTCAAGACCTCTGTAAAATTCATTCAGTGAAGAGAGTAATGAGAACAGAACTTGAGGATCGGGGAGAAGAATCCGAACTGCATTCCAGATATCTTGCTTGAGGGATTCCCATTTGTGGATCATCTGACCTTGGGAAGACGATACACTGTTTAATGCACCAATTAGTAACTCCAACAATTTCAGAACCTCCAACACGAGCTTCAAAGTTCCATGTTTTGCTAGAGGATCAGAATGAAGTAACCCTTTATTAATCACCAGCCGAGAGAAGGATCGTGGTCCAATGCACTTCATGATATTTTGCACCTCTGGGCTGTTAAGAGTTGGTGGCTCCTGGGTTTGAGATCCAATAAATCCAAAGACAAGTCCGTCACCAACAGAGGAGAGCACATTTGCTGCCAAAGAAACTGAAGCAAACCTGCAAGTAATTGAGTCACAATGGAGAGACAACAATACTGATATTCAAAAATAAACTCTAATAAGCAATATTTTCTAACCAGTTACGAGACGAAGGGTCTTCAAGATTGTAAGGGAACTCATCCAAATAAGCTGAACCAAAAGACGACTTCCCCTTAACAATTGCCAAAAGCAGGTTTCTGTGGTTCTCAACTTCTGCAGCTTTTAACTTCTTCATAAGGCCCAATAGCCTTTTCGGGTTTCCTCTCAATGGACTAGGTACCCTCTTCAAATCTGGCATCAATCCATTAGAAGGATCAGTACACACCATATATAACAGTTCATGAGCTAACTCTGCAGCCAATCCGCCACCCTCTCGTCCCGAAATGCTGGCGAGCTGCTCCAAAGTTACACTCCCGAAAAGCACACTTCTAAGCCCGGTGGGCACCAGTGAATCAGGAACAAGAACCCTATCGCACAAAGTGGACAAAACATAAACCACAGTATCCTCATCATCATTACCCAACCCGCGAAGCACACCAGAATACATATCCTTCTGCTGCAACACACCTCTCAACAACCTGGCATTCCCTACCTCCAAAAAAGATATAGCAAAACCAACAAAAGCCTTCCTCGTCGAATGGTGCTTCTTCTTTTCCGCTTCAATTTTCTTAACTTTCCACTCAGCTAGTTTCCCAAATACAGGGATTTTAAAGTCAAAACACTTGGCCACTTCCCACGCCATCCATGAACTACGCCTAACTATAGAAGCCAACAGAAAAAGGGCAGCGCGTTGGCGCTTTGCCTCTTTACTGTTCAATTCCTTATACAAATCATTCATTCTCTTTTCCACTATCGATTTCGCAAACTTATCCAACGCATTGACAACTAAAGCAACTTTCGGGTCTTTTTCAGCTCTGTTTTTCCCGTAAGAATGATTGAGAATTCCAGAAATTAAATTGAAAACATAGTAAAGTCCAGTTTTGCCTTTTCGGAGCTCCCAAGCTTGTTCGAGTTCGATACACTTAGATGAATTCTGAATGTACAGGTTGAGAAATTCGGGTCCAGAATCGGATTTGAGAAGCTTGAGGAACTCCTTTGAAGCATCGGAACATAGCTGTAAGTCTGTAGAGGTTAAGTTGCGAAGAAGGTGTTTGAGTTTAGCCTCCTGAGAGAGTTTATTTTCGAACAGAGACAGAGGCATTGTTGTTCCTGCTCCCTTATTTTCTTCGTCTTCCATTGTTGCAGCAATTCAAAGAGAAACTAGAGCGGAAGCTTAAGACTAAACCCTAAACCCTACAGCTTTACAGCTTGTTTAGCGCGGAAGCTTAGTGTCGGAAAAGAAAAACAAAAAGAAAAACAACGTACGGTGTATCATATTTTATGATATTATATTATACTGTATTAGTATTTTGTTTGAATAGATTATTTCATTTGCTTTTATTTTGTAATATGATGCACCAGTAATATAAAAAATAAGATACAAGATAAAATTATAAGATAAAAATGGATAAAATATAATACTAAGCTGGAAGGGCAAGATAAGAGAAAAATATAAGATAACAATACAATCACGACAAATCAATCGTTACATAAAATGATAATATTTTTTATTACATTACGACGGATTTAACAATACGATCAATAAAATTTAACTAACAATCAAAATAAATATTATACTCAAAATAACAATACGATACAATTCAATATGCAACAAACATCCAAACAAGCTTTCAAATCTTGTACGCGAAAAAGAGAAATTTTTTCTGATAAATCGCCTTCTGTGCCCTCGCCCTATTTTCATTTGGGTCTTTCGTTAATATTTATAACTTGTGTGCTCTTCTGCTTCTCAATCTATAAGTTCTTTTTCATAATGCTTAATTAGATTTGCAGTAAGAATCCTAAAAATTAAATTTTGTTTTCATTTATATTAAACATAATGATTTGATAATTATTACAGTAACAAGTTCATCTTCCCCGGTCTTGAAAATTAAAGTTGAATACACAATTAGTGATAAAGGATTATTTTTTATATGTGTATGATCTGGTATCTGAAATCTATAAAAAGAAAATGTAGTAGGTTGAAGCGGAAAATAAATTAAAACTATAGGTTTTTTTGCAAAGGATGAAATAAAAGAGTAATGATTAACCATAGCCTACTAACAGGGTCTGAAATTTTTTTAAGTAAACTATGGGTGTGTTTGGGACGAGTAAAATATTTTCCTAGAAAATGGTTTTATAGAAAATGAGTGTTTTATCACTTATTTTTTCTTGTTTGGTTGGTGAGTCAAAAACTTTTCCGAAAAATATTTTTCTAATGTTTGGTTAGAAAGTAAAAAATATTTTTGGGAAAATAACTTTTTATACTACTTTCCTCACCCCCTTCCCTCAAGTCCCCATGTTTACCCTTTGTTTTTAGGATTGTATTTTCTTTAAGAATTTAATTATTCTTCTAACAATTCACACAAACTCAAAAGAATTAATGTGTTGTTTTACTGTTTATCATGCAAAAACGTTGAAATTTGTGCTCCATAACTAAGAAGAAAATATTTTTTTTGGTTGAAAAAAAAAAGTACTTTTTCTACAACACGAAAATAAAGTACTCATTTTGTTGGAACAAAAGAAAATGCTTTTTCTTCATCAAAATAAAAAAAATACTTTTTCTACATGAAAAGAAAGTATTTTTTTTGTTAAAATGAAAAAAATATTTTTTTATATCATGAAAAAAAAATACTCATTTGTTGAAATGAAAAAAAAATCTATTTATAACATGAAAAGAAAGTACTATTAATAATATTTTTATTTAGGGTGGGGTGGGGTGGGGTGAGGGGTGCGGTGGGTAAGTGGGAGTGGGCCGGGGGGTTAGGGTGGGGGGAGGTGGTGGGGATGGGGAATAGGGTGGGAAAGGTTGAGAAGGAGTTTTGGAAAATATTTTCCCTTCTCTTGATAGGGAAAACATTTAAGCCAACCAGACATGAAAAAATTGGAAAATATTTTTCGGAAAATATTTTCTTGCGTACCAAACACACCCTATATTCTATTTAACCAGCTAGAAATTCTGTTTGGTAACGAGCATTTAATGTTTCATCTATATTTGCCAAATTGAATGATTATCTATTGAATAAAATATTTATGAAGTAAAACAATAAGTATTTTAATTTTTTGAATTGCGGTAATAGTTTGAATGAGGCTTTACTTTGGACAAAATTGAAAAATAATTTTCATGAACGACAAATTCCATTGATGGTTTGCATGAGCCTTTACTTGCGATAAAATTGAGAAATAATTTTCATGAACCACACTTTCATGCTTCTCAACAAAAATTGTCATATACATAATTAATGGGCATAACTGATGCCCCTCATTTAC
This sequence comes from Nicotiana tabacum, assembly GCF_000715075.1. Classification (NCBI taxonomy): domain Eukaryota; kingdom Viridiplantae; phylum Streptophyta; class Magnoliopsida; order Solanales; family Solanaceae; genus Nicotiana; species Nicotiana tabacum. The sequence continues at coordinate 87,735,903 of NC_134092.1, read as the reverse complement.
TTGTCCTTGTTGTAGTCCATCACTTGTCAATACCATAATGTTGAATTATTTGTCAAAGTCATTATTTGACTAAATTTAGCTATAAAATCTCAACAACTACTAGAACTTCGGAAAAATGAGGAGGAAGGACTAAGGACCAAGCATTTTGCAAGCAGTAGGTATGATATGTAGCAACTACAATGTGATTATTGTAACATAAATGTTGTTCCATTACAAATTAATTTTTTCTATGTGTCATATTTTAAACTACGTCTTTTCCTCATTTAATGGATAAGTCTATTTCCTCATGGCTTGAATGTATGAATATTCAGTACATTTATATGTTCATAAAAAAAGGCATTTTAATACTTCTTTATTTTGTATGGAGTAAAATCGGTTCATATTAAATATTCGTATAATAGAGTGACACGTGGAACAGGAGACTGTCGAAAAGTGAGACATGTGAAAACCAAGACCGGGAGCAGCAGCTTCAGTTGGCACCGGAGAGCCCCCGAAGGGAATGCTGCTAATGAAATCAAACGAATGTCTGCCACCGATAGCATTTAGTGAAGAATATTCTGCAATATTAAATACACAATCTGTTATATAGAATTATGGCATTCATAGCCTATCGTTACACATTCTTCGATGGCCCCCATAATTGTCATTTAAGATGAGCTTGATTCTAGGACCTTGTTCCCTAGGTGTAACTATAAATAGTGACTTCAACAGCTATTGGACAAGGCACGAATTTTCTGACAAACTTATGCTATACATTATTCTAAGCTCAATAACACTTTATTTCTTTTTTATTGGTATTACTATTATTGCATACCAAGCTATCTGTTGTCTTATCTCAATTTCAACGTTAAGTCTTGTATTTCTATTTAATTTATTTATCATTTTGGGATCAAATCGATTCGCTTGTCTATAAACCACGTACAAATTTAACTATACCGTTTTACGGGTAAACAGTTTGGAATCCACTGTGGGGATTAGACAATTGCGTAATTGGGTTGATCCTTGCATATATTACTAGCCAGTTTAATTCTTTGTTCTTAGCGAAAAATCATAAAAAAATGGCAGATAACGATGTCAACATCACGCCAACGTTGAGTCCCAAGGAAATCAGCCTCAACACGAAGATCCGATTAGCGATACCTGCAACGAAGAGGGCGTAGCCACGCCGGTCCATGGCAGACAACATCCACAACACGTTCGAGAGGCAATTCCTGATGATGTTGAAGACGAGCACATTGTGGAAATGATGAGAATCTTAAGGGAGTAACAAAGGGCTATTATGGGCCATCTCTCGCGACAAGATCAGGTCATGATAAAGTTGAAGCAAGCATTGTCGGGTGCTTCCAATAACGCAAATGGTAGAGGTCCAGTTCCTCCCAGTGCTCCCGCAAATCAAACAGCACAAAGCGTTGATAACAATACCCCAAGGGGTGAGGTCGACTTCGACAAGCCCGGGGGGAACGACGGCGGATACGGTAACAATAACGAGAATAATCCCTTTAAAACCGAACTCGTGCGGTTTGTGAGGGAAATAAACGCCTGAATGGATCAAAATCCGGGCGCACCGCCAGTGTTTAAAAGACTGGACTCAAAGAAATACACCTAGTTGCCGTTCAAACAAAGCGTGGCATCAGAGTTGATCCCGAAGCGATTCAAAATGCCGAACGTGCCAAAATATGATGGGACTTCGGATCTTCATGAGTACATCACCACCTATACAACGACGGTGAAAGGAAACGACTTAGCTCTGCAGGAAATTGAATCAGCCTTGTTGAAGAAGTTCGGGGAGACCCTCACGAAAAGGGGCCCTAACATGGTATTCACTTTTACCCGAGCACTCAATAGATTCTTTCGAGATGCTCCCGGATTCTTTTACAAGGCCCATGTCGGGGCCAGAAAGGTACAGGCCCGAAAGGCCGACATATTCAGAATTGCATAAGGAGAGTCTGAATTGTTGCGGGAGTTCATGATCGGATTTCAGAAGAAGAGGATGCTGCTATCGGCCGTGTCGGACGAATAGGCAGCTGAGGATAGATTCACTATTGATAAGAGAGTTGATCGCGGCCGAAATAACAGATCATTGCAGGACAAAGAGGTATCAAGCTCCTGGGATTCCACCTACCCCAAATTGTCCGAATATAACTTCAATGTCAACGTAGTGGAACTAGTATCAGCGACGAAGAACATTAAGGAAGCACATGTCCCTAGGCTAATGAGATCTGACCCCAGTTAGAGGGATCCTAATCTATGGTGCGCATGCCATGGGACCAACGGCCACCGAACTGGGGACTGCCGATATCTACGCGAGGAGGTGGCAACATTGCTAAAAAATGGCCATCTCAGAGAATTCTTAAGCGACCGAGCTAAGAACAACTACGGCTGCAACTGGGATAATGCGGAACCCTCAAAAGCAGGAGAAGATCCTCCTCGTCTAAAGATCGACATGATTTTCGGGGGAAATGAGATTAATGGTATAACCTTTTCGGCAGCGAAAAAGATAAAGGTATCGGTGACCTATAGTAAGAGACTCCGGGAAGTCGCCGAAGACGATATCACCTTCACTGCGGAGGACGCAAATGGACTCTTACTACCGCATAATGATGCCCCGGTAATTTCTCTTAATATTTTAGATTTTAAAATTAAACGTGTTTTGGTGGACCTAGAGAGTTCAGCCAATATTATTCAATGGAGAGTGCTGGAATAAGCCAAGCTGACCGAAAGTATTATTCCGGCCACAAAACTCCTCTTCGGGTTCAATTTAGCGAGCGTGACAACCCGATGAGAGGTTCTGCTACCCACGAATGCTGAAGGGGTAATGAAGATGACCCTTTTTGAAGTAGTAGACGGGGATATGGGCTACAATATTATTCTTAGAAGACCATGGCTATACGAGATGAAGGTCGTGTCATCGACATACCATCAACTTTTGAAATTCCCAACTCTGAAGGGAATTAAACAAATAAGAAGAGATCTATCGGCGGCAAGGGAGATGAACACGATCTCAGTTTTCAGTAGAAAAGGGAAGGAGCATGCGGCATAGCAATTACAGGAACTGACGCTTGCTCCCTAGCCAAACGAAATCAACAGGGGGGAGGATTCGTTGGACTCCGATCATGTACCAAGATATTTCTGGGTACCGAAAGAAACAAACGCAACCAAGTCCACATCGGAAGAACTCGAGCAAGTCGCATTGTTTGAGAAATTATTGGAGAGGAAGTTCCACTTGGGGATAGGATTAAACCCTGAGCTCAGGTCAGGATTTAAATAATTTCTTAAATTTAATGTTGACTGCTTCTTCATCAGGAAAATACGTTTTTAATGGTTCGTATTCTCCTCCTACAAGATTTTCCACAAGATGATCTGCTAATGCTCGTCCCTTAACCGCCTTCTGAGTTACATAGACGATGTTGAATTCACTCAACAATATCTGCCATTTTGCCAGCTTCCCTGTAGGCATGGGTTTCTGGAAGATGTACTTCAGAGGATCCATCCTTGATATGAGATATGTGGTATAGGCATAGATGTAGTTGTTTCTGGGCTATCCAGGTCAAAGCACAGCAGGTGCATTCCAGCAAAGAATACCGTTAACGAACTTTGGCACATATTGCTATGATGTGATGCCTTTCGGGCTTAAGAACGCCAGAGCCACTTATCAGAGGCTCGTGAACAAAATATTTGAAAAACAAATAGGGAAAATAATGGAAGTTTACATAAATAATATACTGGTTAAGTCTTTGAATGCAGGTGATAATCTAAAGAGGAATGAAAGCTAGGAAAAGTCGGATACAAAGAAGTTAAGAGAGTTTTGAAAAACTATAAAGTGTAAAAGAAGAAGGATGAGGCGTATAAGTAAAGGAATATGCAGCTAAAATTGTGGCCATGATTACCTCGAGAACCAGCGAAAGTATTGCTAAATCGTAGAGTGACACGTGTTCGGGGCATTAAATATGGAGAGACATTCGTCTAATCAAGCGTCAGAAACTTTTCAGAGAAGATCAGCAAATTTCCCTCCAAGAAAGGTATCTTCACCAACTTCCCGATGACACAAGGATGTGCCACCGGAAAGTAGGGGGACTATCGTATTTTTAAAAAAATATTTTTTTTGAAATGTTATATTTTATATTATACATGCAACGCAGGTATGTATACTAGTACATAATTAATGGGCATAACTGATGCCCCTCGTTTACTTGTCCTTGTTGTAGTCCATCACTTGTCAATACCATAATGTGGAATTATTTGAGTCTCTTCATCATCTATTAACACCTCTAGCTTCTGCCTCCCTATTAACACCTTATTAATAATGGACAATGGTTTTTGTCCCTTATTTTCCTGTCTTTAATGTAGACTCCCAACTGTTAATACCATAGTATGGCATCGTTCCTGTCTCTACCGCACCTTTGCAGGACACATTATTAACACCTCTCATTTTTGCCACGATCTATGAACACCTTCTTTAATAATTGATAGTGACTATTGTCATTCGTTTCCTTGTCATTGTTGTAAAGGACTAATACTAGTAATAACTTGTTCCATAAAAGTCTGAAACTTGTTTGTCCTTTACCTTTTTAGTAGGATTGTTTAACATATTAGAAGAATTATTCCATAGTACTTGAAAATTTTAGTTGAATGTTGCACGCGATAGTTATCAAAAGGATTACTCCTTCAATGTCGATAACTTTGCATCTTAAAATTCCTCTTCCATTGTTGTTCTCCTTTACTTTCATTTTCCGACACAAAGCCTAATTTATTCGCTGCTTGTGAGTTGAGCGGTTTAAAAAAATTGAACCTCCATCATTTGGTTTCTTTGAAGATTCAAAGCCGAGATTTTTTAAAAAAAGTTAGATCTGAAGTTCGAATATATGAACTGCGTGCTTTTTGAGCTAAAGTTGAGCTCTTATGTACTATGGTTGATTAAAAACGTGAAGAATAGCACTATTAAAGGCAGTTTGAAGTTTCGATTTCAGAAATTGGTGTTTTCGCGTTGTTAGTTATTTGAATTGAATGTTGTTTCAATTAATTGGAAAAATCAAGAAGTGTTCAAAACTTAAATTTAAAGTGATCTATTGTAGATTTGATTAACTAGATTTGAATTAAATTTCAGAAAAAAGGCTCAAGGAAGAAGAAAAATCCGTGAAGCTCCACTGATAGGATTCATTTGTATAACAGTATATAATAGTGTATAAAAGGTGTATAAATAGATCTTATACACTATTATATACTTTTATACATGATTGATACATTATTTATATGTAAAGATCGATTTTCTTAGTTGATTTCTCTACCAAATCACTAACTTACAACAAATTTTTCCAATTTTTGTATTTTGGTTTTTGCTCTCTAAAACTTGGGGAAGAAAAAAATTTAGGTTTCTCTAGTTGCATTGTGCCTGATTTTGTGTTTTTTCTAGCTGCAATAGGAAGGTATAAGATCAATTTACGCTGGATTTTCTTAAGATATAGATCGATTTAAGATCTGCAGAATCAAAGAAAATAAAAATAACTACTCCTTTTTCAGATCTGAGCCTATTGGTTTTGGAACAAGAGTTTTGCAAGGTTGTATATGGATTATTCATTTGCAATGTATATATGTGGGCTGTACTTACGTAGAATTTTCTCTTATATTTATATTGGCTGATAATTTTATAGATATGCTTTGTGTTGGGAAGTCTTAAAACAATTTAATATGATGCTAATCATAATGTAATCACTTTAATAAACTAATCTCTGTTCGAACTATCTTGAAGGTGCAATGTATGATAGTAAAAGGATAATGAAAAGTGTCCTTTAATTTGATATGATTCGCAAAAGATAGTGCGATTTTGATTCTCATCTCTACCAAATAGAGTAGTAAGCTCTCACACACCCTCAACTTTCTCCCCGTGACAGTAATTAAGAGATGTGAAGGAAGCAAATGGAGAAGAGAGGGTGATCCGTAATATTCTTTCACCTTCACTTTTTGTCATTGGTGTTGAGTTTTTAACCAAATTGTTGAATAAGTTAGTTGAAGAAGGCTTTATTCCTTATACAACTGAGAGTAAGAGCTCTCTGCTTACTCATTTATATTATGCAGATGATAATATTTTTTTCTCTTCAGGCGATCCCGTTTTCTTGAAGATGATGATGACCAAATTGGATCTATACGAGTATGTCTCTAGTCAAAGGGTGAATAAGGGAAAATTAGGCTTATATGTATCTTCTAAATTTTCTGAAGACTATATCAGTAATGTGGCTAACATTACTAGTTTTGATCAGCTTCATTTTCCAATGCAATACTTGGGATGTCCTATTTATTTGGGAAGGAAGAGAGTGGTTCACTTCAATAACATGGTTGCCAAGTCTCCAATAGAATATAAGGATGGCGAAGAAAGATTCTATTCTTTGGTGGTAAAGTAGTTCTTATCAAGTCAGTCCTTCAGTATCTTCCTCTCCACTTATTAGCTGCCCTTTATCCTCTTAAAACTATTATAACCCAAATTGAGAGAATTATTGCTAATTTCTTCTGGGGGTAAGGATAACAACAAAAACAAGACTCACTGGAAATCTTGGAGGGACTTATATTTTCCTTCTCATGAGGGAGGGGCTGGATTTCGATCTCTATATGATTTTTGTAATATTTTCTCTACTAAGGTTGGTGGAATTTCAGAGCTAAAAAGAGTCTTCTCAAGGAATTTTTGGGAGAAAAATAAGGAAACATCATATTCAGAAGAATTGGTCTTATGGCCAATCCGACACATGGAAGAGATTGATGGATATTAAGGGTGAAACTGAGAAATTCCTCGTGTGGAGGATTGGAGGATTGGCAATGGTCTGATGTCCTTTTAGTGGGACAACTGGCCTGGTAAGGGTGCATTGTCCAATGTTATTCACTATCAAAACACATCTAGAAATATTTTCGTGACTAATTTCATTGTGGGAGGGACCTAGAATGTCACCAAACTTAGAGATATTCTCTCTGAGTATATTGTCACTGCTATTCAATTAATTGAGATCTATGATGGTAGAGAAGACTAACCGACTATTAATACTACATGTATTTTTTATGCAAATCTGCTTGGCAACATATGAGAAAACAAAGGGTTAGTTCCTTCACTCTAACATAATTTGGCATCGAAAAATGTTTTTTAAAAAATCTTTTTTCATGTTGAGATTGATCCAGAAAAGACTACCAGTTGATGAAGCTATTAAAAAAATTAATATAATAAGGCCAAATAGGTGTACGGCCCCTTAAACTTGGCTCCAGTTTCCATTTTGACACCTATTGAGGACGTAGTTTACCTATTGAACACTTCAACCTAAATCAATGTATGCCTATTAAACACAAAAACTGACATGGCAAGACGAGTTATATTTCACCCCCTCTTACGCGCGTGAATTTAATGGGTTTGAGATCATATATATATTTTTTTATTTAAATCAAAATTGAATTTTTTTTTCTAAAGACCACCCATAACCACCTTGATCCCCGACGAGTAACGAAAGCAGAAGAAGAACGACAATAAATTTTACTGCCGGAATTAATGGAGATCGCCGGAAAAGTCAGAACTCCGGCCAGGTCCAAAGAGACGACAAGCAACAATAATATGTTATCAAGGTTTTAACATTTACACACCAACCACGAAATCAGTAATAGACAGAACATGAACGAATCTCCGATACCACAACGATGGAAGACCAGAAATGGTGATAAATGTCGCCGATTTTAATGGCAGCCTCCGAAATATTAAATGTCCGGTTACTTCTTTCAGTTCTACTCTTTTATCAGTTAAAATAACAACGAAATAGAATAATAGAGATGAAGGAGGAAAGGAAATGAGCAATGGTCGGTGGTTGCTAGAATCGCCGGATTCTTTTTTGTTTCTTCCCTTTTTTTCTCAATTTGGATTTTTTCTTCTCCAGTTAGCTAAAAGAAGTGATTTTCAACCCAAAAAAGAAAGAAAAAAAGTAACATAAATTTCTCCCTTCCCCAGATCTGAAAATCCAAAAACGGTACCTGTGTTTTTTTCTTTTGGCAGATGAAAACGGTAGTCTTCTGGTTGTTGAAGAGCCAAGGAGATTGGGAAAGGCGGAGATGGGTTTCTATGGAAGGGGCTGGTGGGATTTCATGGAATGAAAAAAGAAAGGGGGTGGTTGGGAAGAAGGTGACAGTGGGAGGGGGGTGTTTAAAATAAATCTTTTTTTTGTTTTCAAAACTTCTTTTTGACTATTTGGACCCAAATGCCACGTGTCTCCCTCTTATTTGTCATTTTGCTAAGTCATTCATGTGTGAATTACACACACCTTATTGTTTTTACTAGTTATGAGTAAAGTGTTCAATAGATCACTTTATATAATATTAAAGTGTTCAATAGGAAAAATGCTAAGTTAAAGTATCAAAATAAAAATTGGAGCCAAGTTTAAGGGGCCGTACACCTATTTGGCCATATAATAATGGCTTCCATGTGTTCTTGTTGCTCTAACCATCATGATGAGACTATTTTGCACCTTTTTTTGTCAAAGCAAGATTGCTAAACATGTATGGTCTTTTTTCAAAGTCGTGGTATTGTGATTAGACTTGGTAACATTACGTAGACTCTTATGTCTTGGTGGTTAACTAAGGCTAAAAATGGTGTCCATGATGTGGTATTTCAGTGCCTTCCAATAATTATATGTTGAAAATTTGATAGAGTAAATGTGTTGCTAGATATGAGAATATTCATATGTCGGATAGAATAATTATACAAGAGGTTTGTAAGGTCATGAGAATGTTACTAAATAGCCAATTCCCTTTACCTCTAGCTTGGAATGACTTTGTTATGCAATTAAAAATACAATGAAATCAATTAACAATCAAATTGTAATATGGAAGAAGCCTGATATTGAATGGTTGAAGTTGAATATTGATGGTTGTTGTAAAGGCAATCCGGAAAACTCTAGAGAAGGGGATATCATCAGAGTTAACATGAGAATTTGTGTTCTGGCCAATGCTGAATATTATGGCCATATGAGTAATAACCTAGCCGAGGCAAAAGCCTTGTTACAGGGGTATGGACTTGTGCATTAGTAGAGGTTTTCACTATGTGGTTGTGGAATCTGACTCCCAGTTGATTATCGAAATGATTAACAACAAAATAAAATTACCTTAGTAGATCCAGTATATTATTGATCAGATTATCCAGTTCTATAGTACTGCTAACTTTGAGTTTGTCCATATTTACAGAGAAGTCAATATAGCTGCCGATCAACTCGAAATTACGGGAAATGCTTGAATATCAATTTACTTTTGATGGAAGTAGTTCTTTACCGGAAACAGTGAATTCAAAAGTGAGATTGGATAAAGAGGGCATCCCAAAACCAAGGAAGAACCATTTTGTTTTTAATGATGCTAACAATAGATAGTTTTGACCAATGTATAGTGGCGGTAACAGTATATATAGCATCCATTTGTTTAGCTTATTGCAATCAGAATGTAACGGAGTTAATCTCCCAAGTTTGAAAATCTTCTTACTTTCAAATGATCATTAGTGTGATTAATATCACTCTTCATTGTAGTTTGGAAGCTATGGTATATGTTCTCCTCCATCACAATCCACAAATGGTGGACTTTTGAAGAAAAAAGAACTGATATCAATAACTTTTTGTGTATTTAAATTTATGCATATCCAAACGTAGACAAATTACAGTTAGTCCTTTTCAATATGGAATTGAAGTTTCAAGTACCTCACTTCTTCATTTTATCATCATTAGATTTACACTGCATGTACTTAGTATCTAGGCACAATACATAGTTTACCCCAAAACTTGGAACCTAATCCGTGCGACACATCTATAGACCATGGGCAATCATTTACACGTTTCGATAAGTTTTGTAGAATGCCATGGAATTTTAAATAAGACTTGAATCTGAAGTGATTTACATATGAGACATCTAGTTATACCCCTACAACAAAGATATGATCTCAAATTAATTGTACAAAAATATACCATTTTGCAAAAGAATAAGGTGGAATATTTCAGAAAGGAACAATATATAGATTATCACATTTAAGCACCGAGAGTAATAAAACAAAAAAGAGAAATAAAAGTATGTGAAAAATCTCATAGAAGCAATTCTTTTGAGATTAGAGGTAACTATTAGAATGGCATTAGACATTATACAGGAATTGGCTTACTTTCTAAAAAGGCTAAAAAAAATTATTGGACTATTTTCTTACTGATGCAGATGCTATGCTATTGCAATAAAGTATTACTAAAAAGGGGATCGAACAGTATTCAGTTGTTGTATGAAAACATGATACAAAATGGAGCTCCACTGACCTACAATTCAGTTCCAACGGCAACAAACAGACACACACAGATATCTATAAAGAAAGCATGAACAACCACATCAAAATTCAATGAATCAAACTAAAACGAACATCGTAAAAAGCATAATATGAAAAGGCTCTATATTTCATAGATTTTAGTTGAATAAAACTGAAAAAGAAGAGCGAGGCACATGTTACAGAAAGGAAATGGGATGTTTATAGAGAACGTCATGTGACCTGCGTTTAACTCGCTTTGAACAATCGCTACGGAAAAAGAGGAAATAGAAAAAAAGAGATATAAGATGTATCAAAGCAGCAATGTGAGAACAGAGGAATGTAGTTTCAAAAAAACCAAAAGATATCCGAACAAATCTAATAGCAAAACAAAAAGAACAATTACCAAAAATACTAAGGACGAAAAACATAGAGAGAAAATCATATATAGCCATCCGCTGAAAACTTATAACAATTGGTAGTCATAAAATTATACCATACATCTTATAGCCCAAAACTAATTATAACGGCTAGAAACTGAAATCATAAAACTCAGCGCTTCAAATAGAAACTAGTGAGCCATATCATTGACCCAACACCTTGTAGAAAAAAAAAAAAATCCACCAGCGATGTTCTTCCTAACGAACATCACATGATAATCCCAAATAATTTAAACTTTCCAGAATCACCAAAGGACGCGAACCACAAATATCATCGATGATTAAAGTTGAAAAAAATAAAAAATATTCCCACATAATCAAAACGCTTGAATTTGAAACTTATCTTTTATGAAATTTTTATTGAAAATATCTATAGAAAAAGAGAGGATAAAACTACATAAGCACATGCCACAAAAAAAGAAGAAAACATAGAAAAGTAAGAATAAGAAGAAGAAAAAAAATAAAACACAATATATATACAGTTTTAATACATTATACAAACACACTATACACCATGATATAAAAATATAATCGGGATACAATCACACTATACGCTATACACCATGATATAATTATCGTGTATATACAACTTTATATACGTGTATATACACTACCAAATCAAGAATAAAATAAATATATATAACTTTTATACAAAATTATAATATAATCATCGTGTATATATAATTTTTATGCATTGTATAACTATGTATTAAAAATATTTATACAAAATTACAGATATAAATACCGTCCAACCACCACTATTAAACTCAAACCCACCACTATTAAACTCAAACCCACCACTAATACCCACTTAAAAATATCTTTACTCACAAAGAAGAAGAAGAAGAAGAAGAAGTGTACGAAAACAAAATATACACAACTTGATCATAGAATCTCACATTCTCACAAAAATTAGCATGCCCCCCAGCATACACCAACAACATGCAGATCTTGACCAGAAAATCTCACCCATTCTACTTTCACTCCCAAAATCATTTACGTAATATTAACCGAAAAATTTATTTAAGACTTAAATTGAAATTTCAGTGATTTTTTCTAGGCACTTAGACAAAAATCCCAAAAAATACTCACACAAAGAATGGGGAGAGATTAAATAATAGCTAAATGGACAAATATAACCAAAATAAATGGGAAAAAGATTAGATGAGAAGTAGTGATGGACAAATATTGTCTTAGTCTAGACAAGTGGCTATGTAAAACCACGTGTTATGCTAGGAAAAGATAAGAGATAAATTATAAAAAGTATTAATTAAAAAATAAAAGGGTGAGAAAAATAATGTTAGAGTAAAATGAATTGAAAATGGTAAAATACATAGAAAGTGTAAAATGTTGAGTGCAAAGACGTCGAAAAGAGAAAATGAGTGGTATTGGGAAGGCAAAAATATTTAGGAAAGACAAAAAAAACTGTACCAATTTGCTTTTGTCTTAGTTTATCCGATGGACTATAGTTTGATATTAAATTCTCCACTTGATTTATATATAATAGACTGTCACCATACAAAATATATACAAAATAAACTCTCACTATACAAAAATTATACAAAATAGACTGTCACTATACAATTTATATACAATAGACTGTTACTATACAAAATAGACTATCATTATACAAAAAATATACTAAATAGACTTTCACTATACAAAATTTATACAAAATAAACTGTCACTGTACAAAATATATATAAAATAGACTGTCACTATATAAAAAATATACAAAATAGATATTTCGGGCTATTAGATGTAATATGTTTGGGCCGGAGGGATATTTCGTATCAATGAGAAAAAATATGGGCTATTAAATTTTTGAGAAGTTATAGATGGTCATTTTCTCAAAAACATATCGAAGAGATACCTTTAATAGTCTAATTTAGAGAATTTGAGAAGCGAATTTGAGAAGTGGCACCAGATTTTGTTAAAAACCTTATAATATAGGGATGTTTATCCAGAGAAACTAAATAATTTGAATACACCAAATAACAAAATGGAAAAAATAGATATAAAAAAAACTGGAATTTTGCAGCATGGACAACTATTAAATCCAAACAACAACAACAATAACATATCAAGTGTAATCCCACAAGCGAGGTCTAGAAAGAGTACTATGTATGAAGATCTTATCCCTACTTTGTGAAGGTAGAAATATTGTTTCTGATAGACTCTCGACTCAAGAAAATCATAATCACAATAATTTTTTTTAAAAAAATACAGTAGGGAGAAGCCATAAAAAAAGAAACAACGATAACAACAAGATAATAAATAACTGAAGCAAAAGAGATAATAAATAGTAATATAAATCTAAGAATAAGAAAATATGATAATAATACTAATACTAATGGTATGAAAAAGAAATAGTGTCGACTACCTAGTAACCTATTACCCTAATCCTCGACTTTCAACCCCTCCTATCAAGGGTCATATCGTCGCTAAGCTGAAGATATGCTATGTCCCGTCTAATCACCTCTCCCCAATACTTCTTTGGCCTATCTCTACCTCTTTTTAGATCCAACATTGCTAATATCTCGTGCCTGCTCACTGGGGCATCTGTGCATCTCCTCTCCACATTCATTTCAACCTCGCTTTCAGCATCATGTCCACTATGGAGGCGCCTCCCACCTTGTCCAAAATATATTCATTCCTAATTATATCTCTCCTAATATGTGTAACGACTCGTTCGGTCATTTTAAGAATTAGCATTCCGTTCGGTGGCTTAAGGTCTCGAGTAGATTCGTATTGTGTATTATGACTTGCGTGTGTGGCCGGATTCAGTTTTCGGATGATTCGAGATCGATTTGGAAGAATGATTCTTATTTTAGAAGCTTAAGTGACAAGAGTTGACAGGAGCTTGACGTTTGTGTAGACAACTCCAGAATAAAGTTTTGATCATTCCAATAGCTTCGTATGGTGATTTTGGACTTAGGCGTATGCCCAGAATTGAATTTGGAGGTCCATAAGTTGATTTGATACATTTTGGCAAAAGTTAAAAAATATTGAAGGTTTGGAAGGTTGAGAGGTTTGACAGAGAGTTGACTTTGTGGATATCAGGTTCGGATTGCAATTCCGGGAGTTGGAATAGCTGCGTTGTATCATTTGGGACTTGCATGCAAAATTTGATGCCATTCCGGGTTTGATATGATTCGGTGCGAGTTGTAGAATTTGAAAGTTCATAAGTTCATTAAGTTCGATTTGAGGTGCGATTCGTAGTTTTGAAGTTGTTTGTTGTGATTTGAGGCCTCGAGTAGGTATGCGTTTTGTTATGGGACTTGTTGGTATGTTCGGACGGGGTCCCAAGGGCCTCAGGTGAGTTTTAGACTATTTTTAGGCCATTTTTAGTTGTTGGTTTTTGGCTACAGGAGTGTAAATCGCGATCGTAGACTTTGGGTCACGTTCACAAAGAGAAAAATGGGAAAAAATGACCAGTGAATCGCGTTCGCGGAGGAAGCTTCGCATTCGCGATGAAGAAATTCTGCTATCACTGAGCCAACTTTGGAACCTTATATCTTGCAATATATAAGGAATTTGGAGATGATCCAAAAATAAAAGTTGTAGCCCTTTGTTTCTAGTTTTCAAAAAGTTAAACCGTTTGTTATTTGGAGTTTTGTACAAAAAGTTATGATTATGGATGATATACTAGAGGCTGTCTGAGTAGAGTTTGGGAAGGATAATGGAAATTTCTTCATCGCAATTGCGGGGAAATGGTCGCTATCGCGACGGATAAAATGTGTGCTAGAAAGTTTTTGAACTGTGATCACGAGGTTGGTGACCACGATCGCGAATGGTACCTCTAGAGAAGTGTTTAAAGTACTCTATTTCGAAGGTCTTAGTCATTTTATCATATTTAGAGCTATGAATTTCGGATTTGGGCGATTTTGAAGGAAATTTTCTCACTTTGGATTGGGGTAAGTGTTCTTTACCCGGATTTGATTATATTTCATGATTCTATATTTGTTTTATTATTAAATTTATGATTTGAATTGGAGAAAGTGAGATTTTTTGTAAAAACTTTTAAAAATGTAAAATGAGGATTTGAAGGTCAATTTGATGTGAGAATTGGATAATTTTGGTATGGTTGGACTCGTATCTGAATGAGAGTTCGGATTTTATGATTTTTGTCGGGTTACGAGGTGCGAGCCCAATGTTGACATTTTGGGTTGACTTTCATTAAAGATCGAAGCTTTATTATTCGGAATTATTTCCTATGATTTTTTATTTATGATACTAAGTTATTTTGGCTAGATTTGAGCCGTCTGGAGATTGTTTTACACAAGAAGGTCATTTTAGAGTATTGATTTGGCTTATTTGAGGTAAGTATCTTGCCTAACTTTGTGTGGGGGAACTACCCCTTATGATCTGAGTCGTTTGTGCTATTTGTGTTATGTGAAAGCCATGTACGTGAGGTGACGAGTGCGTACTCGGGCTTATATAAGGAAATTGACTGGTTTAGATTCTCTTCTTTCATATATTGGTTTGAAATTGTTAGCACATGTTATATCTTTTATTTGTCATGTTTACTCTCACATGCTTTAATTGAAGTTGTTAGCACATGTCATATCCTTTACTTGTCAAGTTTACTCTTACATACTTTATTTGAAGTTGTTACCTCTTTTATCATTATGTACCTTCCTTTATTGTCGAGTTATTCTTAATTGAAATTGATGTTACATGATACCCTTTGTTCCCGGGTTATTCTCATGCATTAGACGTAGTTGCTAGTTTGGGCCATCTCTTTCGTTGTTAGCCTATTTCATACACTAGAATCTGAAGTTTTCCATTTCATAGAAATACCTTCATTATCGAGTTTATCCTTAGGCAATTAATTGAAGTTGAAGTTATTGAAAGTCATTAATCTATTTTAATTGAAGTTGTGATTAAAGGGGGTATTTTTAATTGTTGAGTTACTTTCCCATTCATTTGTTGTTAATTGAAATTCTATACACATTGTGTTTGAACCGTGGACTATTTGTTGTGGAAATATTGATATTGTTGGTTATTTTGGAAAGGTTGTGGCCTATGGGCACTTGTGGTACGCGTTGATATATCGTATTATTGTGATGTTAGCACATGTGAATTGTTGTGTGGATTGGTTGTTGTTATACGGGGCATAAGGGTGACATCTCATTGTTGTTGTTATGCGGGGAATAAGGGTTGCATCTCATTGTTGTTGATTGTACGGAGTAATACAAGTGGCTATTGTGTTATTATCCTGGCGGAGCAATAAGGGTGGCTATTATGTGGAGTGATATGGGTAGCTATTAGAGTGATACATGTGGCTAATGATATTGTCAGGGCTGAGTGATACGGGTGACTATCGGAGAGAAAGGGTGGCAATGTCAGGGATGAAGTGTGATGTCCTGGGGACATTTTGTTGGTGATATTCATGTGATGGTGTATTTTTCCTTGTGTATGTCATCCACCTTACGTGACTTGTTGTATTGCTTAGATGAGCTACTCGAAGTCTTTGATATTACTTGTTGACTTGAGTTGTAATAGTACACTCGTACAAGCATACACCGTAGCATGCCACTTATCCTAGTTTAGGAGTATGAAACTTGACATTTATTGACCATGCCCATGTATTCTTGTATTATCTGCTTTCATATTGATATTAAGCCTGTGACCATGCCGGGCGAATTGTGATATTGAGCCTGTGACCATGCCGGGCGGAGTGTGATATTGAGCATGTGATCATGCCATGCGGATTGTGATATTGTGCCTGTGAACATGCCGGGCAGATTGTGATATTGAGCCTGTGACCATCCTGGCGGATTGCGATTGTGAGCTTGTGATCATACCGGGCGGATCGGGATATTGGCACGTGAGTTGTCAATATGGTTGTGATTTGAAATGTGGGCACAAGGTGCCATGAGCATATGATGGTGGGTTGAGACCCGTGACGTGTGACTGTGAGATGAGGTATCTCGGAGTAATTTCGTTGCGAAAATTGTGCTAGAACGGCTTGGCTTAATTAGTAGTTATTGTTTTCCTTATTTGGTTTCAATGGCACTTTCATGGTGTTCGTATTACTTTACTATTTATATCATATGTTGATTCTTATTGCCATTTACAGATTCCTGCTTTCATTATAGCTTTATACTTCTATACTGCACAAGTTATTTTGACTAGTAGGTGTCTTGACTTGTACTTCGTCACTACTCTACCGAGGTTAGTCTTGATACTTTCTAGGTACCGACCGTGGTGTACTCATACTATACTTATGCACATTTTTGTGCAGAGCTAGGTATTGGAGATATCAGACTCGAGCTTAGCTTATTGATCGCGAGGATTTAAGGTAGAGCTGCTTGGTCGTCGCAGTCCCTTGGAGTCCTTTCCTTTTATTGTATTGTTAGCTTGTTACTTGAACAATATTGTATTTCGATCTTTGAGATGTTTCCATAAATTCAGCCAGAGTTCGTGACTCTGTATTACCTAGTCTTGGGAGGTTGTATGATTATTGTCGCGTAGGCTCATTTCGCTTTTGTTTCGGTATTCATATTAAACTCTATTTTAAATTATCATTGTTAAACTGGCTTAATTGTTGAAAGTAATTGGCTTACGTAGTCTTAGATACTAGGTGTCATTACGACATCCTACAGAGGGGAAATAGGGGTCGTGACAGTATGCCCATACATATATCTTAGCATCCTTATTTATGCTACTTTCGTCTTTTGGATATGATAGTTCTGAACTGGCCACTACTCTGCCCCATACAAATAGTCGATCTAAAAATCACTCTATAAACTTTACCTTTAAGTCTTGGTGGAATATTCTTATCACACAAGATACTGGATGCGAACCTCCATTTAATCCACCTCGCTCCAATACGATACATAACGTCCACGTCAATCTCCCCATTACCTTAGATTATTGACCCCATATGCGTATTAATGACTTACCCGCTTCGTAATATTTTGCACAAGCCTGAACTATCAGGCTGATTGGCCAAATGGGCCGTCGAACTCGGTGGGTACGATATCGAATATCAACCCCATACGGACATCAAGTCTCAAATTTTAGCAGACTTCGTGGCCGATTTCACGCCAACCCTCGTACCCGAAGTCGAAAAAGAACTCCTGTTGAAATAGGGTACATCATCGGGGGTATGGACCCTTTTTACGGACGGGGCTTCGAATGTGAAGGGGTCCGGTCTAGGCATAGTTTTAAAGCCACCCACGGGTAACACTATTAGGCAATCTATTAAAACTACCAGGTTGACTAACAACAAGGCCAACTACTAAGCCTACGGGCTACTTTTATTTTGAGTTCAAGCAAGCACTCACTCAACCATTATGCCTACGGGCTATATTTCTTCAAGCTCGAATCATTGACTCAACTAATAAGCCCAAGGGCTACATCACTTTAAGTTTGAATAAGCGCTCGCTCGGTTATAGAGGGCTACGAAGTCCAAATTTGATTTTGTTTAAATCCATGTGAAAACATTCAGAAGGCGTGAATAAAATCTTCACGAAACAGAAGAAAGTCGGCAAAATTAACTATATACAAAATTGTCTACATGATTGATTACAACGTAAAAATTAAGGACTAAGCTTCTTGGTCATCCTCAGGAGCGGTCTCTTTTCTATTGGGCTCCCCCCGTTTCTCGAATCCGCTCTTACTCCCATAATCATCATCATCATCGTCATCGGAAACCAAGGGCTTCAGCATCGGCTTCGAGTTCTTTGGCCCTTTTTATCTCTTCAGTGAGGTCGAAACCACGAGCATGGATCTCCTCGAGGGTTTCCTTCCGAGATCGACACTTAGCAAGTTCAGCGACCCAATGTGCTCGAGTATCGGTGGTCTCGGCTGCCTCTCTTTCTTGGACCTAGGCAACTTTAGCATCGGCCCGATAGACGGCCACAAGTGCATCCGCATCGGCATTTGCCTTTTCGGCATCAGATTCGTCCTTGGCAAGTACAGAGGCCAACTGAGCCTCGAGCTCCTCTATTCTTCTTGCTTGAACCAGACCTTTTTCCTTCATTCTCTGAATTTGGGTTTCGGCCGATGATAACTGGGCTCGAGCAGTTTCTTTCTCTATAGCAAAGCGGTCCATACCTTCTTTCTACTAAAAAGACTCCGCTTTTATCACGTTGACCTCCTCACGAAGCTTCCCAATCATCTCAAATTTTTGCTACAACTGTGAGACCGAAAAATTAGCCATCGTTCCGGTATCAAGCCCATAGGCTTTTAAAAGTATCATTACCTGCTCAGACAAATCGGTCTAATCTCGGTAAGCCTTGGCCAACTCAGCTCAGAGGTCTTTTGTTTCCTCTTCCTTTTTCCCTAAGAGAAGTTTTCGGGAGTCCCTCTCATTAGTAACCCATTGAAGGTCGGCCTTGTATCGACGCAGCTTGTTTTGGGACCGAGAACATGCTTTTCGATGAACTGCCGCTGCCTACAAAGAAACAACAAATGAAGTTAACGAAAAGTAAACATAAAGGTAGTACCGACAAAATAATTTTAAGGCTTACCTGATTCAAAGCCTGCTGCACCCCGTGAAAAAGATCTGATTCATCCCTAGTACCGGCAACGTCCTCGATACCGGTAAACAGGTCACGAAAGGGATCCTCTCCATCGTGAGGCCTATCTAGATCAAGGGCCCCCAAAGCTTTGGCTTCCCGAATCACCCTTGCGGAAAAAACAGGAAATGTGGGCGAATCTTCGATTGCTGCTGCTCCAAATGATTCACTTGGAGCATTCTCTTCGGTTCGAAGGGATTCAAGGGCCCTTCAGACATATCCCCCATCCGTTGGCTCCGATGGGATGCGTCTTCGATCTTCGATAATTCGGGGATTCCACCTGAATCTTTCTCCGGTATATCCTCAGTTCGAGGTGGAGCCTCATGAAGCATTATTGATCCAGCTGCCGATGGGGCATCGGTGGTTCTCTTCATTCGGGCCGTCAGCACGGACCCATCATTTTCTTCTTCTTCTTCTTCATCTTCATCCCTTAGACGCAGAACTGATTCCATGGTCAAAGGAATGTCATTCTTGTTCGGCTTATGAGCCGTCCTCTTTTTCGGTTTTGGATCTTCGGGAACAAAGGCTCTTTTCCTTCACTGGCTTTGGGACAGAGGCCAAAGTTTCTTCCTCGTTGGACAAGGGCCTCAAAACCGCATCTTTTCCCAAACCTGCATATGGAAAATTTTATTAAAATATTTGGAAACCATCTCGTTTAAATTATCAAAGAGTACGAGAAAGGGGCTTACCATGATTTTTGGCCTCCCACCGACCCTTTGACAAATCACGCCATGAGCGCTCGGCGTATGTAGATCGAAACAAGAGCTCGTACACAGTTCTTGAGATCGAGAACTGCTCCGGGCATCCAGGGAACCGCTACATCACAAAAAAGAAGAGTGTCGATGAGAAAAGAAATGAAAGAACAAAATAGAAGTAACAGCAGGATCATACTTACGTTTCATATTCCACTCCCCGGGAAAGGGCATCTTTTTGGTCGGAATCAGGTCCGAAGTCCTCACTCGAACGAACCTGCCCATCCAGCCCCAATCCCTGTCCTCGTCTATTCTTGAGAACAGAGCCTTGGTAGCCCGACGCTGAAGTTTTATTAACCCTTCTCGAAAATGTCGAGGACGGTACAATCGGATAAGATGGTCGAGGGTGAACGACATCCCCTCAATTCACAAAGTATCGGATCAGGATAACAATTCGCCAAAAAGAAGGATGGACCTGGCCTAGGGTTATTTGGTATTGACGACAGGAGTCAATAATAACGGAATCAAGGGGACCTAAAGTGAAAGGGTAAGTATACACATTCAGAAACCCTTTCACGTAAGTGGTGATATCTTCGTCAGAAGTAGGAATTATTATTTCTTTTTTATCCCAATTGCAATCTTTCTTTAGCTGTTTGAGGTGCTTCTCGGTTATCGAACATATGTACCTCGATACTGGCTCAAATCGGCCCGAGACCGATGAGCCTTTATAGACCTTAAAATCAGAAGTAAGAATACACGCCCCGGGAACACACTCCTCAGGCCGTGGTTCTGCCGGTGTCTCATCGGCGGCACACAGTGAAGATGGAGCCTTCTCTTTCTGAGGAATGGTTTGTGATATTTTCACCATTTTGAATTCAAAGGTGAGGAATAGAAGAAAGTGACAAAGATTTGGTAGAATTGAAGAGGGGCTTTTGCAAAGAGAAATCACAGATTTGCGGGTAAGTCAGAGAATACGAAAAAAGACTTGGGAAATTTGGAAGATTGAAGATGTAAAAGTGGTAAATGATAAAAGGAAGGGTTATTTATAGGTTTAAGCGATGGCGGTTCAGTATCAGCAGTGGCCGACCACCGTCTGACATGCATTAAATGCCTTGAAAGACTAAATCGACGGAATAACTATCACATGCGTCATGATCGAGTCCGATGGAAACGTCAGGTTATAATCCGATCGAGCCGTTGAAAAATCATATCATTTCTCACCACATTCTTCCTGAGAAATGAGAGGACTATCTGTATACGGTCGAAATAGATTTCGGCCTTCGCACGTCTGATCGAGTTCGAAAGATAATCGATCGAAGTGAGACTTCGAGATGGGTTCCGAAGATGGAACAAACAAGCTTCGAACCCGAGGGGTCGATCAATGTCGAGTTCGATATTATTATCGAGCTCGAATCCATATCGAACTATGATGCATAGTAAAGCTATCAAGCTTATGATCCAGAGTCAGAATCGAGCTTAAGCCAAAGATCGAGAGCTCGAGTTAGAATCGGGGACAAGCCGAGATCAAGAGCTTGAGTCAGATCGGACTCACAGACAAAAGCCGTTGCAATCCCACTAGATGAGAGAATCTTGGCAGAAATTGTGAAAAAACTGATTTATCATGGATCTCCCACTGAGTATTTTTTTAATTATATTTAAAGTAAGATCCCTCTACTATAAAGAGGAGGATTATCATTTCTGGAAGGGCAGTTTTTTGTAGCTCACATTGTAATTCAAGCACCATATTCTCTTATATTCGAGAGTTATTCTTTTAAACCTCATAAACTAATTCATCTTGCTTAGTCCTAAAAATAGCTTTCTTTATAACTTTGTTTATTTTTCCTTCTTTGCGGTCCATATTTGATATTTCCTTTTATCCTTACGATTTGTATTGAGCTATATCACATATCCTTAGAACTACGAATAAATTCAACTCCATCCTTTTTCGGGTAAACAATTATAACAACAAAAAAACACGAACCAATTCATACCTGATTCTTAACTAAGATTATTTCACTTGCTTGAGAGAATTTTTGTAATTAGACAAATAAATTTAAATAAAAAAAAATTTCAATGCAACTCTATAAACTTTCATATTACAGAAATAATAACAGTCATTTACAAGCAAACAAATAAATTAAAGTACAGAGATAATCAACAAGTGATCATGTCATTGCATTGAGGTCTGACGTACTTAGGAACTCCTATAGCCGGCCAATGAGCTACGAGTTCATATCATTCTATTTTTGGTGAGGAAAAAGAATTAAATCTGAAATGAGAAGTAGAATCATTTATGTAAGACGGGGGTCAACTTTGCAAAATTTGCAAGTTAGTTGAAGCACTACTCAAAAATCTTAGAACTAAGAGGGATAATCATTTACCTGAGCTTCAACAAAATGATCATTTCCTGCATGACATAGGTAGGAGAAGAAGGGCATAATTCATGATGGGAAGAGGAAAGAGAGCTACATAACAATAAAAAAAAAATCCTAAAGTAATACTATAATTAAAAAAATCAGAGAATGATGCTTGTAGTATTATAAATGTCCACAATTGATAAAATTGAGGTGGATGTGCGGGCATACTAAGATGGATAAGATTAAGAATGATATCCGAAAGAAGGTGGGCGTGGCTCCCATGGATGACAAGTTGCGGGAAGCAAGGCTCAGATGGTTCGGGTACGTTCAGAGGAGAAACCCAGATGAGCCGGTGAGGAGGTGTGAGCGGCTGACGTTGGTAGGTACGAGGATAAGTAGATGGCGGCCTAAGATGTATTGGAGAGAGGTGACCAGGCAGGACATGGCGTGGCTTCAGATTACCGAGGACATGACCTTAGACAAGAAGTTGTAGAGGTCAAGCATTAAGGTTGTAGGGTAGGAGGTAGTTGTACATATTTCTATGGCGCACCAGAGTGAGGCTAGTATGTTAGGACTTAGTCTTAGACAGTTAGTGGTTAATGTTGAGTCACACTACGTTTTTGTTCCTCTTAGTGCCGAGCTGTATCTACTGGTTATTGTTTTGCTGTTAATCTATTTTCTGATTCTGGTGATGCTGTTATTTGTTACATGGTTTCTTTTGATGGTACTGATATATTGCCTCTTTTCGTCTTCTTGAGCCGAGGGTCTTTCGGAAAATATCCTTTCTACCCCCTTGGGATAGGGGTAAGGTATGCGTACACACTACCCTCCCCAGACCCCACTAGTGAGATTTAACTGGGTTGTTGTTGTTGTCGTTTGTTTCGCAAGCCAATTTCTCAAAATCAATTACTAAGAAGTGCAAATTCAGTAGTATTTATGCTGCTGCAAAAGAATTACAGTTATGTAAAAGCTATGAACTAAAGAGGTTGCGTAGCATAGTGGAGGACTTGCACCAAAATAAAACGAAAAATATAGGAAATCAATTGGATATTTAGGGTGTGTTTAATATGAAGGAAAATATTTTTTTAAAACTCTATTTCAACCTTCTCCACCCTCATCTTCATCCCCCAATCTACACCTTTGCCACCCTGGCCCAAAGACTTCCAACATACCACCCTGTACCCCAGCCTCACCTCAACCACCCCCGCCCAGCCCTACCACGATACCCTTCGCCCACCCTCCAACCTCCACCCTGGCCAACCTCCTCCTCCACAATAAAGCCCCTGATTGTTGTCTCCCGAAAAAGTATAAGAAGAAGGGACAGGCCAACATAGTGGAGAAGAATGCTGACATTGATGATCTGTGTGCAATGCTTTCGGAATGCAACCTAGTTGAAAATCCGAAGGAGTGGTAGATTGACTCTGGAGCCACTCGACATATTTGTGCTGTCAAGGAATCATTTGCGACTTACTCTACTGCTGGTCCCGAAGAAGAGCTTTCCATGAAAAATACTGCAACAGCCAAGATTGAAGGTTATGGGAAGATATTCCTGAAGATGACTTCCGGCAAGGTGTTAACGCTCAACAACGTTCTTCATGTTCCTACTATTAGGAAGAATTTAGTTTCTACTTCTTTGCTTGTTAAGAATGGATTTAAATGTGTATTTGTTTCTGATAAAGTTGTTGTAAGCAAGAATAAAATGTATGTTGGAAAGAGCTACCTCATAGAGGGCCTCTTCAAACTAAATGTAATGGTTGTTGACAGTATGAATAAAATTTCAGCTTCTTCTTATTTATTGGAGTCAAATGATTTATGGCATATTCGTTTAGGACATGTCAATTACAAAATCTTGTGAAAGTTAATTAATTTAGAAGTATTGCCTAAATTCGAGTGTAATAAATCTAAATGTCAAATATGTGTTGAGTCTAAGTTTGTAAAACATCCTTATAAGTCTATTGAAAGGAATTCAAATCCTTTAGATTTAATTCATACTGATATTTGTGATATGAAGTCGACACTATCTCAAGGTGGGAAAAAGTATTTTATTACTTTTATTGACGATTCCACTCGATATTGTTATGTTTATTTGCTTAATAGTAAAGATAAAACAATTGAAGCATTTAGGCAATACAAGAATGAAGTGGAGAATCAATTGAATAAAAAGATTAAAATGATTAGAAGCGATAGGCGTGGAGAATATGAATTTCCATTTGCAGAAATATGTTCGGAATATGGAATTATCCATCAAACTACTGCACCTTACACACCTCAATCTAATGGAATTGCAGAAAGGAAAAATCAGACTTAGGGTTATGTACAGAAGGACTCATGTACAGAAGCCTCGGGACCTCTCTAAACCATCCCAGCAAGTCCCAATACCATATATAGATTTATCTAAAAGCTCGAAACACGAAATGAAATGATACACATTAAAACGACAACTCAATTCAACTTAAGGAATTATTAAAGTTCTAACTTTCAGGCAATGGTGCGGAAATGCTCTCGAGCCCCTCAGCTTCGAATACAAATATATGTACAAGTCCAGATACATCTTATAAACTTATTAGAAGCTTCAAACCAATTGAGGTGCATATACCAAAATCAAGGGGCAATGTTGCTAATTTAGCCTTTAACCTTCCAAATAGCAAGATTGTATTCTAATCCTTCCTGAACCCTTTGTGATCTAACCCATCCATACCCGTAAGTCATAAAATACCAAATAAATCTACAAGGAGTTTCAAATCAAAGAACGGGGTGCTAAAACACAAAATAATCGGTTGAGTCATTACATTCTCCTCCAACTTAAATAAATATTCGTCCTCGAATGTTTCAAGAGTCATTCCAAAACTGTCAAATAGCTGTATAAATCCTTCACACATTTGCGTTGGTGATCACATGTCACCTCCATACA
The DNA here is from genome assembly GCF_000715075.1 of Nicotiana tabacum. NCBI lineage: Eukaryota > Viridiplantae > Streptophyta > Magnoliopsida > Solanales > Solanaceae > Nicotiana > Nicotiana tabacum. The sequence goes on along the minus strand of NC_134092.1, from coordinate 87,710,693 downwards.
AATGACTCTGTTAGCACACCTTAATTGAAGACTACTTCTTCAACATTAGCTTACAAGCTCATAATTCCAACTTCGATATTGAGAACCTCCTCCAATATCTGATTCTTATTTATATTCATTGTCTCAATCTCAATAACTCGTATCGAGCCATAAATGTTGATGTTAGGACAAACGTATAAATTTTCCGTGTGCTAATTATTTCATATCTTGGTGTTATATTCATGATTATAATGTGTGTTGCAACGAGTTGATCCTAATTTTTATTTTCGTATATGTAGGAATCTATCAAGAGTTAAATAAAGTGAACGTGCATGAGTTGGAGCAAAAGTGAAGAATGAAAGCAGTCCAAATCTATCGTCCATGCCGCCGATTCTCCGTGCCTGGAGCGCTGCATAGAGTGAAAGAAAGGTAAAAGTTGAGGCGATATCCCAAGCCGCTGATCCGCAGTTCCTAGGGCTCTAAAGATGGAAAGGGATTTGATGGCTCAAGGCTAGCACCCAGGACACCGATTTGCGGTGCCTAGGTTGCTGGATGCAGAAATCGGAAAAGCTCACCACTGGGGCCATCAAGCTGCGGTGCCCAAGGCGCCAAGTCTGGGAATATATAAGAATATATGTATTAATCTATCTTGAGTAGGTGAGAAGTAATATGGGAGAATACTGCGAGTATTTCTAATCCAGTTAATTAGCAACCACAGGTAATTCAAATTGAAAGAGGAATAACTAGAACTCAATATGATTGGTTAACCATCCAAAACCATGAAATACTTATTATCACACCCCAACCTCGGGGGGTGCGACCGACACACGATGCCCAAAGGCCCGCGTGAACCGACGCCTGTTCTTATATCTTTATTTTCACAAACCCAGGCAACTAAGGTTTCCCAGGTATAACACTAGAATTAAATTGTGTACAACTGATTAGCAAAAGAAGCGTTGTCATTTCATATACATTCATCACTGTGATAAAGTCATAATACCCATTTTCTACATACAATCAAACTCTAGTTTGCAAGCCTCTAAGGGAACCGAAGGAGTTAAATATATACATAACTTGGTCGGGACAGGGCCCTACCGTAACCAAATATATCTTGGGCATATGCTTCAGTACCTATTGACTTGGAACAGCTACTCCGAAGGAGTGGAGAGAAACGGCTAACTGATGGAACAAACACTCTACTGAGGAGGGACGTCACTGTGTCTATCTGCACTTATGGGCATGAACAACGCCCAAAGAAGGCGTCAGTATGAAAAGTGTATTAAGTTTGTAAAGTTGATAATGTACTTGTAAACCGAAAACATAACAAAGAAGATACGAGTATACAACTTCAATCTGAGTACCAAAGGCAAGCTACCAGGGAACGTATGCTTCGGTAACCTCGAATCATAAATGCATGCAAATTTTTAAAAAATAATAAAGTCATTATTCGAGGACATATCGTCTTGTATCAGGTGATACTCAGCCGCTCTTTGGGGCATATCACATCAACATTGTACCCGACCACACACACGCTCAGTAACACCATGTAACACATCATCTTGTACCTGGCCACACATGGGCTCGGTAATTTCTTATATTGCGTCATTCCGTACCTGGCCACGTATGGGCTCGGTAATATCTAATGTCATGTTGTTCCATACCCGGCCACACATGGGTTCTGTAACATCTCATGGTACGTCATTCTATACCCGACCTCACATAGGCTCGATGATACCTCATGTTTCGTCATTTCGTACTCGGCATCACATGGACTCAGTGATATTTCCTATTTCGTCACTCCATACCCGGCCTCACATGGGCTCGGTGATACCTCATGTTATATCATTTCGTACTTGGTGGGCTCGGGCTCGGTAATTCACAATAAGTATAGCGTAATATATATATATATATATATATATATATATATATATATATATATATATATATATATATATATAAATGAAACACATGTTTAACTTACTTAGACTTCTAAAATTAAACATAGAATAGACCATACTTTATAGCCTTACGACGCCATCCGGAAACATACCTAACTCAAATGATAGCGCTACCGATAACAATGAATAAGAATATGAACAACTTTACCACGAAAGGCTCAAGACAGTGAAGTTTTACAATATATGAATCATTCAGAAAAAAACACTTATATCAAGTCATGCCAAGAAGGAAAGACTGCCTTACATACCTTTTTGAAGAACCAATTACACCTTCTGGGTTCCTACCCTCCTATAATGGAAACTTCACTTCTTAGGAATCTTCAAAATCAAGATAACAGAGGAAAATTTGATACATGAATGAACACGAGAGCTTTACTCTAATCGTTTCACTAAATTTGCCTTTGATTCTAGCCTTGAATCGTTTAGGTTATTTCTTAGGAGATTTGAGAGCTTTTAGGTGAGTTAAAGTAGGTGATACTTTCTAGAATAGAAGAGAAGGAGCTGCACTGCCCTTTTTATATCCTACCAAGCATAGAAAATTTTGCCGCTCCACATGCAAAACGGGTCACCCCACTCCGATTTCAAGACCCGATGAGATATGTCACAATTTTAATAAAAGTGTGTAATCCCCTTTGTCACCTACGTGTCATCGATCAATTGGCCAGACTAGAAACCAAGCTTATCAATTCTAAATTTTACATGTGGGGTATAACATCAACCCCCCCTTCGGAACATTCCTCCTTGAATGTTAAATTGCAGTCAAACTCTCGAGACACTTTTCTTAATCATTTTTTGTGGTAGTTGATCTATGAAAGCATACATATTAATGGAGAATACTGATTACCTGTAACCATATCTGGTGATAATTCTAGGTTCTGTTGTCCTGATAGTGCATAGATACGATTCTGTGGCCCACGCGAACTAGATGCTCCACCTCCACCTCTACCCCTTCCAACCAATAGCTGCATACCTTGGTCGTGAGGGTGTACTGATCGTGATGAAGCCGTTATAGATCCCGTTGGTCGTATCATGTTACTTCCACCTCTCACCGGGCAAAACAACATGATATGGCTGGGTTTCCCACACAAATAACATAAATTCGAACCTTGGCAACATGGCCAAAATGAATCTTACTATAGTGGTCACAATATGTAATCGGGGGCCTCGCTTCACCAGAATTCCTGATATAGAGTAAGCTATGTCCCCAGAAACTATGGCCCTGACAGGAATAAGTGGTCCAATCACAATGCAGGCCCTAGGAATGTGATGGTACATTAGCCGCCGAATAAGATGGACGCCGAGAAATGGGAGGTTCAAATTACCTCGAGACCCCCCGTATCCTCTGTGGACCGAGTTGTCTTATGGTGGCTCCGATCATGCTCTCGGATGATCCACTGTTGCCTCTTATAATCCTCTAGGTTCTGTGCATAGGATTGAATGCGAGCAATGTCTATATTTGGATCCAAAGAAGCAGTAATATATTTATTAATAAGATATGGCCCCAAACCGCCAACAAATCGATGTACCTGGTCACTCATCTCATCCCTGGCCGAAGGGGCATACTCGGTGAAGGAGTTAAATTGTATGCTGTACTCCCGGACATTCATATTACCTTTCTCTAACTATAGAAATCTGTCTTGCCTGGCTCGACAGAGCTCAACATGCAAATACTGCTGCATAAATGCCTCCGAAACCTCCCTCCATCCTGCTGGTGGTGCAAGAGGGCCCCTAGACCGTTCCCAAATTGCATACCATACCGTAACAACATCCCACAACCTATACGAAGCAAGATCTACACACTCGATATCAGTGGAATGCATAACCCGTAGAGTCCATTGAATTTGATCTAAAATAAGGATCTTTATTTGGATCTGTTCCTGTGAATATCGGGGGGTCCAAATTAATGAAATATCGAACCCTCGTACTGACTGCTCTAGTTGAAGTAGCAGGGGCCTGATGCTGGGCCTGAGAAGCTATTAATCAAGTCAATAACTGTACTGCACTTCTCATATCTAAATCTTGTTTAGGAACAACTGGGGGAGGAACAAGAGGTTCGTTAGTTTCTCTAGGTCCTTCTGGGGGTAGTGATTCTATTCCCGATACCTGAGTATCAGCCTCATCTTGGGGTTCACATTGATCTATAAGGGAAAGTGGCACCTGACTGGTACCTTCTACTATTTTTTTATTCAATCCTTGGGCAAGTGCTTGATATCTCGTGGTAGGCATTGCTATAAACATAAGCAATATGAGAATTAGAAGCGAACACTTACGACTCAGCTCTACTACACGATCCAGATCAGAAAGAAGGGTATTCATACTAGATATGCTGTATCTTCATATTTATAAGTATGGTGCACACCATACCCATAAATAAGACTCTACCAGATATAGCTTGCAGACTTCCTAGGACACGACCTTCCTTGATACCAAGTTTGTCACACCCCAACCTAGGCGGGTGCGACCGGTACACGATGCCTGAAGGCCCGTGCGAACTGATGCTTATTCTTACATCTTGTTTTCTCACAAACCTGGGAGATTAAGGTCTCCCAGTTATTACTCTAGAATTAAATTGTGTACAACCGATTAACAAAAGAAACGATGTCATTTCATACACATTCATCACTGTAATAAAGTCATAATACCCCTTTCTACATACAACCAAACTCTAGTATGCAAGCCTCTAAGGAAACCAAATGAGTTAAATATATACATAACTTGGTCGGGACAAGGCCCCGCCGTACCCAAAAATATCTAGGACATATGCTTCAGTACCTATTGACTTGGAACATCTACTCCGAAGGAGGGGAGAGCAACGATCAAGAGCTGTAACAAACACCCTACTAAGAATGGATGTCATCGGGTCTATCTGCACCTATGGGCATGAACACAGTGCCCAAAGAAGGCATCAGTACAAAAAATTTACTGAGTATGCAAATATGATAATATACGTATAAACCGAAAACATAACACAGAAGATACGAGTATACAACTTCAATCTAAGTATCGCAAGCTACCGGGGAATGTACACCGTGGTAACCTCGAATCATAAATTCATGAAAATTTTATAAAAATAATAAAGTCACTCTTCGGGGACATATCATCTCGTATCAGGTGATACTCAGCCGCTCTTTGGGGCATATCACAACAACATCGTACCAGGCCACACACGAGCTCGGTAACACCATGTAATCCATCATCTCGTACTCAATCACACATGGGCTCAAAAATTGCTTATATTGCATCATTCCATACTCGGCCACGCATGGGCTCGGTAATATCTAACCCACATTGTTTCATACCCATCCACACATGGGCTTGATAACATCTCAAGTTATGTTATTTTATACCCGGCCTCACATGGGCTCGGTAATATCCGTTACCACGTTGTTCCACACCCGGCCACACATGAGATCGGTAACATTTCATGCTTTGTCATTCTGTACTCGACCTCACATGGGCTCGATGATACCTCATGTCATATCCTTTCGTATCTGGCCTCGCATGGGCTCAGTAATTCACAATAAGTGTAAAAACACACACACACACACACACACATATATATGTAACACATGTTTAACTTACTTATACTTCTAAAATTAAACTTAGAATAGACAGCACTTTATAGCCTTATGGTGCCATTCGGAAACATCCCTAACTCAAAAGAAAGCGCTACCAGTAACAATGAACAAGAACAAGAACAAGAACAACTTTACCACGAAAGGCTAAAGACAATGAAGTTTTATAATATATGGATGATTAAAAAAATGCTTATATCAAGTCATGCGAAGAAGGAAAGACTGCCTTACATACCTTTTCGAGGAAACATTTACACCTTCTGGGTTCCTACCCTTCTATAACGGAAAGCTTCACTTCTAAGGAATCTTCAAAATCAAGATAACAGAGGAACGTTTGATACAGGAATGAACACGAGAGCTTTACTCTAATATTTTCACTAAGTTTCCCTTTGAATCTATCCCTGAATCATTAAGGAAATTTCTTAGGAGACTTGAGAGCTTTCTAGGTGAGTTAAAGTGGGTGATACTTTTTAGAATGGAAGAGAAGGAGCTGCAATGCCCTTTTTATACCCTACCAAGTATAGAAATTTCCACAGCTCCACATGCCCGCCCCGGTTGCAACACCCGGTGACAGCTGGTGCGAGTTTAATAAAAGCGTGTAATCCCCTTTATCCCCCCTATGTGTCGCCGACCGATTGGCCAAACTAGAAACAATCTTATCAATTCTAAATTTTACGTGTGGGGTGTAATACTTATCTCTGCTGTAAACCCTTAATGACAATTCTCTAATGTTGTAGTTTTATTGCTTCTCTAATTTTTGCTATAGTAGATTATTAACAAAAACTCTACTTTGATAAGCTTGTCTAGATAATGAATTTTTGTTGAGTTAGTAGGTAGTTAGTGACAAGTCTTCGTGGGTTCTACACTCCCTGTCATCATTTTTTTATTGACTGTATATACTTGAGTGTGTATTTGGGAGCAACAAGTTTTTAGCATCGTTGTCGGGGACTTCAAAATTAACTACTTTACTAGATTTAAATTTTATTACTTCTTTAGTCGAATCTAATTTTTCTTTTGGTTGCATATCCAATTACTAAGTACTTTGCTTGAATAAGACGGGTTAGGAGCCAAGAAAAACTTGCAGACTTTGACCCAGAACATGAGAACATTTCGGAGAAGGTTTAGGGAGGCAAGAAAAGCTAATAATATTCAAGCACTCATTCAACTACCTGTTGAAATGACAGATGCCCAACCACTAGCAGTGCAAGAGGTGGCTATGTCAAGTATTGCTAATGGGATCTCTAGTATCATTAAACCCAAGATCAGTGAGCACTTTGATCTTAATCGGAGCATGATCCAGCTACTACACACGAACAGTTAGTTCAAGGGATTGCCATATTAGGATCCCGGACAACATATTCTAAACTTCGAGATCAGCGACACTTACATCACAAATGGAGTCACACCCGACTATGTTTGACTTACAATGTTCCCTTTTTCTCTGTTAGGTGAGGCTAAGAGGTGGATGAAATCTGAACCCAATAACTGTATTACATCGTGGAATGATTTTGTTCGCAAGTTCTTGACAACGTTATTCCTATCCGATAAGATAATAAAGATACAAATTGAAATAGTTGTTTTTGAACAGAGAGATGGTGAAACATTATATTCAGCGTGGGAGCGATTCAAGGGATTATTTCAGGATTGTCCACACCACAATCAGAATAATAAGGTGTTAGCTTACACATTATCGAGGATTTTCATCCTGAGACAAAGATAGTGATAGATGTTGCAGCAGGTAGTCAAGTGTTGGAAAAGAGTTTTGATGAGATTTATACACTCCAGAATAAGTTCTCTAAGAGTAATACAGACTGGTAGGGAGAAACAGGTAGACATACAGTTCATAAGGCTGTGGGTGTACTTGAGTTGGATGTCGTATCATCATTATTAGCCCTAGTGGCTTCTTTAGCAAATCAATTCAATAAAATGGCTACGGTTTTGAACAACCAACAGTTGCCTCTAGCACAATAGGTTCAACATGTACAATAAGTGCAACTGTTTTATGTAGTTTGTGGAGAAGGCCATACTAGTGATTTATGCCCAGCAAAAATCCAAAGTCGATGTCCCGACCTAAAATCCCTCAAAAGGTCGCGATGACACCTAACCTGCTTGCTAAGAAAGCCGACAATCAACAATAATAGAATCCAATTGTTAAGCAAATAACAAGCGAAACAAGTTTGAAAATAGCATCATGAGTACATATATCAAATACAGGGTCTAAACACGATCTCAAATGTCTCTCAACATTCCCAAAATCTAGTGTCACAATGTCACAAGCATCTAACAAGTATAACTGTCTCAACTAGACAACACCATATATATGGAAGGATATAAATATACATAATGGGTAAACAGAGGAGGGGGACTTGATGTGTTGCAGATCGAACAAAAAGGACATTTCACCATGAAGTCTCAAATGCAAGCTACTAAATAGCTGGACGTCTACCACTATTGCCTGCCTCAAAATCTACACAAAAATATGTAAAAGTATAGTATGAGTACAAAATTATGGTACACAGTAAGTATAAAGTCTAGCCTCGAAGAAGTAGAGACGGGGAGCGGACATTGACAAGTGACAACATAATTAGAATATATAATAAAGCATGATATTATCAATCAAGCCCGAAAGTAGAAGCACAATAATTCTAGAATTTAGACATGCCTTTTCGATAAGAGATAAAGTACATTATCAATTATCTCAATTCTTTCCAAAATCATGATATGAGTATACCAACGAGCTTATAAAATCTACTGCATGAGTCTGGGATGAAAATTCATGCTCATGAACCGCTCTCAATATCTCATAACACAATACCATAAACCTGACACTTGCCAAACGTCCAAATCGAGCACCAATCTGGGTGCCTCCACTCACAAGACCCAAAGTAATATGGATAATCACCTGACTCTGGAAGGACATATCTATACCAAGTATACCTGTTAATTGGGCCGGGCTGACCCGTTTACAACCCGGTTCAGCTCGGGTCAGCACGGTACTATAGTGTTGGGGGCGGGTTGGGACGGGTTGGGCGGGGAGCGGGTTTCAAACGAACAGTTTTTTGATACCGGTGCACCGGAACCCGCTAAATCCGGTAATCCGTTAACGGATTTTTAACGGGCTACAGCTCGGTTCAACCCGGTTTCCGTTATAATTTTTTTATTTTTATTTTCTGGACCGTTGCCAACGGTCAAATTCAAATATGACCGTTGGCCAACGTCCCTTTTTTGCAGAAATGGCCATTTCGGCCTATCCCCTTAAGAAAATGGCCCCTACACCCCTAATATTTAATAAATTATAATTTTAACCTTTTAAAAACTATAAATAGCCCCTCTCTTCTTTATTTTTCCTCACAATTCACTCTCTTACTACTCTAATTTTCTCTCAATTCTCTCTTGATATTATTGATTATTGTTTTTAAATTCTCAATTACTTATTATTTCAAGTTTTATCAAATATTTAGTTTAGCCATTACAAAATTATTATTATTATTATTATCACATATCAAGTATTCAAGTGAAGTGTGGTATCAACTATCAAGTATCAACTATCAAGTATCGGTCTATCAATTAAAGTTTGGTTTTTGATATCAAATTTAGTGCGGCATCCGGAATCCCGGTACACTCGTTCCATATCTTTCTCTTCTTTGGTGTACACTTATTTTATTATTTAGAAATATTAATTTAATTTATTAATTTAATTTACATAATAGATATATTTAGAATAGCCAAAAAAGCGTGCACTAGTAGAGGTGGTAGTAAGAAAATTTCCAAAAGATCAAGAGGTGGTGCTGGTTCTTCTAGTTGCTTTACACATATTTCTGAAAGTTCACCTGAAAATTTAAATGTAGATTATGAGCGACTTCAAGAAAATTATGGTATAGATGATGATTTAGATGATATTCAATCACCTGTTAATCTTGAAACCCACCAGCTACACCTGGTAATGCTAGTCAAACTCAAAATATTAGGGGTGGAAGTCGTGGTAACACAAGTAGGCCTCCCCTCCCTATTAAGAAGAATCGAAGATTAAGAAGTAAGTGTTGGAATTTTTTTGACAGACTAGAAGAAAATAAAAATTATGTAAGATGTAGAATTTATAAGGATATTTATAAACATGAGACCTGTAAGGGAGGGGGAACAGGTCAACTTCGTAGGCACATAATAGACAACCACCCTCTTGATTGGGGAGTAGATGAGGAAGATGAGCAACAAAAACTTAACCCGGATACTGGAGGGTTAATGGGTAAATACGATATTAAGAAAGATCGGGAAGAATTAGCTAAAATAATTATTTTAGGTTGTTTACCTTTTAGTTTTGCTGCTTCACCATATCTTGTTACTTATATTCAAAGAATTTATAACCCTTTGTTTAAATGTATTTCTAGAATACTTGTAGAGCTGATATCTTTAGGCTTTTTGGACAATATCAGACATATATACGTTATTTGTTCACCAGTCTTTCTTGTAGAATTTCTCTTACTTCTGATATTGGTCGTGCTGTAAATGGTAATGATTACTTGACTGTTACATGCCATTGGATAGATGATAATTTTTGTATGCAAAAACGTATTATTGATTTTAAATATGATGAAGATCAAAGTCTTACTGGTGCATTTATAAGTAATACTATCCATGAAGTTGCTATATTTTATAATCTTGCAGAAAAAGTTTTGTGTATGTCATTTGATAATGCTTCTAACAACAATGCTGCTATTACAATATTAAAATTGCATCTACACCCACCACTTCCTGGAATATTTCATGTTAGATGTGCATGCCATATTTATAATCCGGAAACCAAGAACCTCATGTTGACATGGATGAACTTACAAAAATGATGCAAAACATGTGATGTACTATTTCTTATTTTTTATAATTGTTGTAAAATTTTAATTTGCAAGTTCAAAAATAACAAAATCAAAAAAGAACTTGCAACTTAATTTGAAGTATTATATATTATTCAATAAAAATATCAAATGAAAGTCTTCGGAGCTTGATCCTTACATATTTCCTATTGGTCTTATTAAATAATATTTTGTAGCCACTTACTTTCAAATTTCAATTTTAAAATTATAAAATTCAAATTTCAAATTTAAAACTTTAAACTTCAAAGTTTAATTCTAAGCCTTAAAAGTTTGTAAACACTTAAGTATCAATAACATTGAATAAGAAAATTAAAATTTACTTAAAAAAAAAAATAGCCCGGCCTGGTCCAGCCCGCTAAGCCCGAACCCGGACGGACCAAAAAAAATCCGAAAAAGTACAACCCGCTAACATCCCGCTAATTCAGCCCACTAACAGCCTGGAACGTTAAACAGACATGCTGGTTTTTTTTGTGTACAACCCGTCCCAGCCTGACCGTTAAACACCCATATATCCAAGTGATGTTGCATCATCCAATCCGATCCGATCATAATACTGTTGCAGCGTGCAACTCGATCCAACAATGATATCATCAATAAACAGGAACCAATATCCTCTCATAATATCATTGGTGCCAAAATTCTCAACTTTGCTCAATCTCCAATTCTCCAACTCATGTATATTCATATGAAATGATATAATAAAAGACGCACCAAGATATAATAATAAAATGCGGATGAATATTTACATGAATAAGAGAGATTGTGAATAACCATGTAATTCAACTCTTCGTAACAATTCAATATGTTTATTTTATATTCTTAAGTCCGATCATGGTATCAATAAGAGCAAAGCAAGCCAATAATCAATAAAACATAAATTAAATAAGGCGGTTGTATAACTGCAATTAAATTATAAAACTCAACACTGTGAAAGAAGTCCGTCATGTCCAAATTAACAAGTCATAACCCTAACATGGTCTCTAATCATAATTAAAATATATCAAGTAGTCATAGAATTAATGAAACATGGATAAAGAATTCACAAAGTCCAAATAAGGTACATCATAAGCCCAACTCTATCCCACTGTGGTCACAACCTAGCTACGCAAATATGCGCTCGTCACTTCTCATATAAGTGACACCTAAATCATGCAACAAATAGCAAATAGATCACCTATGGTGGGAATACCCTCTTACAAGGATAGACAAGAGACTTACCTCCACCTGAAACACCTTCAACCTTCCAAAACATCTTTTTCTTTCAAATCCACCTCCAGACGATTAATCAAATCTCAAATAGTCAACAAAAGTCAACCCGACCCCACACGGTCAAAATTCAAGTCTAGGGATAGAACCCAACTACACATAACCCCAAGAGTCGTTATATATAAATAGATTCCAAATCGGTTTCTAATTTCATATTTAAAACTCCCAAATTCACTCTCTTAAGTTCATACCAAAACCCCCAATTTCTACACTTTAAATCCTTGATAGGGGTTAGAAATTCATGTAGATTCTTGAGATATAATCACAAATGAGTAAAAATCACTTACTCTCTTGCCTTGTATAAAATATCTCCTTAAAGAATCGCTCCTCTCTAAGTCTAGGGTTCAAAATTAGAGAGAATGGGAAAAAATCCTGAATTCCAAGCTTAAATAGTGTGCCCAGGAGTCGTTTACACGATCACGAAGCACAACTTCCCATTGCTCAGCACGATCGCGTTCCCATCCTTGCGACCACAAAAGCTTGGCGCCTGACCTCCTCCAACACTTCGTGAACACGAAGCTATGCACGCGAGCATATGACCAACCTTACCCAACATACCAGGATTGCGACCTAGCTCCCACGATCGTGAAAAACAACCAGCTTCGCCAGAATCCTTCTCCACAATCGTGAGCCTCTGCTTCGCAATCGCGAAGCACTGCAGCACACTAGCAAACCAGCTGCTACAAACTCAACCGAAATAATCTGAAATCAACTCGAATCACACTCGAGCCCCCGGGACCCCGTTTAATACCAACAAGTCCGTATACCTAATTCAAACTTATCCAAAGACTCAAAACACCACAAAAAACATCAAAATCAAGAATCAAAGAACAAATCCATCTTTTAACTTTCAAACATTCTAACTTTTCCGAATGCGTCCGAATAACACAAAACATTCTAGATTACAACCAAACTTTGCACACAAGTTCAATTCGACCTTTTGGACCTATCCGAGGTCTCAAAATCACAATCAAAGCTCATTAGCCTAAAAGTCAACTACCGGTCAAACTTAAGAATGCTCTATTCCTTCAAATTGCAAACTTTCGACAAATAGAGTCAACATCTTCAAGGAACCTACAAATTCAAATACGAACCCCAGTTCAAAATCACTATACGAATCTATTGGAACCTTAAAATTTCGATTTCGAGGTTGTTACTCAAAATGTTGACTCTAGTCAAACTTAGCCACTTTAGGCCACTTCAATGGAACTATGTAATCCAAATCCAACACGGCCCCTTCCAGAACCAAACCACCCACCCCTGAAAGTCATAAAACAATAAAAGCATATACGGGAAGGCCCAAATGGGGAAACAGGATTCTAGAAAGCAAAACGACTGGTTGTATCGTTACATTCTCCACTTCTTAAACAAACATTCATCCTCGAACGAGTTTAGAATCATACTTGGAATGCCGAATAAGTGTGGATATCTGCTATGCATGTCCTCCTCGATCTCCCATGTTTCCTCCTCGACTGAATAACCTCTCTACTAGACCTTCACAGCCGCAATCTCCTTAACCTTAGCTTTTGAACCTATCTATCAAGAATGGAAACTGTCTCCACTTCATAACTCAAATCCCCCTCTAACTGGATTGCGCTACAATCCAACACATAGGACCTATCAACATGGTACTTTCGGAGCATAGACACGTGGAATACCGGATGAACTACCAATAGGCTAGGAGGCAAAGCGAACCTATATGCAACCTCACCAACTAGCTTCAAAACCTGAACGGGCTTTTGAACCTCGGACTCAACTTGCCTATTTCTTGAATCTTATAATACTCTTCATGGGCAAGACTTTCAGAAGTACTTTCTTGACCTCCATAAATGAAAAATCATGCGCTTTCTGATCCACATTACTCTTCTGAGCTTAGCGAAGTCGCTCATTAATAAAATTTACTCTATCCAAGGTATCCTTTACCAAATCAGTGCCATACAACCTAGCCTCGCTGGGCTCAAACCAACCAACTAGGGATCGACATCGTCGGCCATACAAAGCCTCAAATGGATCCATCTTGATACTGGACTAATGGCTATTATTATATAAAAACTGGCCAACGACAAGAATCGGTCACATTGACCTCCAAAGTCAATCACACACTCTGAGCATATCCTCCAAAACCTGAAGAATCTGCTCAGACTACCCATTGGTCTGCGGATGAAAGGCCGTGCTGAGCTTTACCCGGGTGCCAACTCACTCTGTACTGCTCTCCAGAAATACAAGGTGAGCTGAGTGCCTTGATCTGAAATAACGGGAATAGGAAAATCATGCAACCAAATGATCTACTGAATGTAAATCTAAGCTAACTTCTTCGAAGTATAGGAAGTCATCACTAGAATAAAGCATGAGGACTTGGTCAGTCTATCGACAATGACCCATACAACATCAAATCTCCTAAAAGTCTGTGGCAAACTAACCATGAAGTCCATAGTGATGCGCTCCCATTTCTACTCTAGTATAAACATCTGATGAAGCAAACCACCTATCCTCTGGTTCTCGTATTTAACCTACTGGCAATTCAAACAATCAATACATAGTCAACTATGTCCTTCTTCATCAGCCGCCACTAATAATGTTGCCTCAAATTATGATACATCTTCGTGACACCTGAATGACTATAATAGCTTGAACGATGAGCCTCCTGAAGGATTAACTCTCTTAAGGCATCAATATTTGGGACACATAAGCGACCCTAGAGCCCAGAGCACCATCGTCACCAACAATCACCTCCTTGGCACCACTTCGTAGTGTTGTCTTTCTAAGAACAAGTAAGTGTGGTTCGTCATATTGACGAGCCTTAATCCGTCGAATAAGGAAGACTTCGACACAACAAAAGCAAGAACTCAGCTGGACTCTGAAATACCCAGCCTTAAAAATCGGTTAGCTAAGGGCTTGAATGTCCAAAGCCAACAACCTCTCCTCTACTGGAATAAATACCAAACTACCCATACTATCAGCCTTCTTACTCAAGGCATCTGCGAGCATATTCGCCTTGCCCGGATGATAAAGAATGGTGATATCATAGTCTTTCAGCAGCTCTAGCCATCTACACTGCCTCAAATTCAGATCCCTCTACTTAAACAGATACTGCATGCTACAATGCTCGGTATACACCTCACACGACACACAATAGAGATAATGCCTACAAATCTTAAGAGCATGAACTATCACAACTAACTCCAAATCATGCACATGATAATGCTTCTCGTGGGGATTCTATTGACGAGAAGCATAAGCAATCATTTGACCCTCCCACATAAGTACACAACCCAAGACAACTCATGAGACATCACAATAGACTGTATACATCCCTAAATTTATAGGTAACACCAACACTTGTGCTCTAATCAATACAGTCTTGAGCTTCTGAAAGCTCGCTTCGCAATTATCAGACCATTTGAAGTGAACACCTTTTTGGGTCAATCTGGTCAAAGAAGCTGCATAGACGAGAAACCCTCCATGAACCGACGATAATAATCTGCTAACCCTAAGAAACTCCAGATCCGAGTTGCTATGGTAGGACGAGGCCAGCTCTAAATTGCCTCGATCTTCTTAGGATATATGCCACAAAATCTAAACAACACTCGCACTTAGAGAAATTACCATATAGCTTCTATTCCCTCAAAGTCTGAAGCAATACTGTTACATGCTTCCCATGCTCCTCCACGCTATGCGAGTAGATCAATATGTTATCAATAAAGACAATCGCAAAGGAATCCAGGTACAACCTGAACACCTATTCATCAAATTCATAAATATCGTCGGAGCATTAGTCAGGCCAAAAGACATCACCAAGAAGTCGTAGTTCCCATATCGAGTTTGTAAAGCCGTCTTCGGAATATCCGAAGCACGATCTTCAACTGAAATACCTAGATTTTGTCAGGACCCAAAACTACCACTGGTCGTGATGGCGTCTATCCCACTTTCTAGGCAATAAAATCATAAAACAATAGCGCAACATAATAACAAATTACAGAATAAATAAGTTTAAAAGTCAAATGACCATAGATAGAAATCAAGTCAATATATAAATCCCTAGAAACTGGTAACACTGAGTCATGAGCTCTTACATATGAATACAAGTCTGCTATTGCAATACACTGTCTGAAACAATAACTATAATGAAATAATAGAGGAGATGCTAGGGACTGCGATCAGGGTGCAACTCTACCTCAGGTCTCCACAACAACAACCACGAATCCCAATGCTTAGCTGGGTCCAACTCTTGGATCTGCACAATTAAGTATAGACTGTAGTATGAGTATAACCGACCCCATACACTCAGTAAGTATCATGACTAACCACGATGAGGTAGTGGCGAGACACGTCAATGATACTCACTAATCAAACATGTATAGCTCATGAATATATGTATACACGACAACAATATCGAAGTCTAGGCATAAAGTACATATAAGGCTAACAGTGCACATAGAGAAGACATGCACAAGCATTATAAACATCTAGCAGTTTAGCATGGAGAAGATATGTATTGTGTTGCAATCCACCAAGTAAAACAACATATAGAGAAGATATGCAAAACCCAAACACTGATCATTTTCCATAATCTGCGTGTACGCCATCAAGAGAGAAATATGAGATGGCTACCCTAGATGGATGGATCCTTATCCACATGCTGCACGGACAACTCATGTGCCATAACCACATTTACCGCATGAACTCACGTTCCATGATCATAACAGCCGCATGGACAACTCATGTGCCAAATTATAATCACCGCATGGACAACACACGTGTTGTCAAACCAGTCCATACATAGAAAGCATATTCAAAGAATACATGTATAAGAATAACAAATATCAAATCACATGCTCACAGACTAAGGAAAATAACATGCTAAGTGTATGCATGTGTGAAGAGTACAACTACGACTCAGATTAGGCGGGCACGCCAACAATACAAGTATCATGCTTAAACATGGAATCAAGGCCTACACATGGTCTCTAACATGATTCAAGAAGTTCACGTAGTCATACAAAAGATCAAGACATGAATCATAGGAAGCATACAATCCAAAGAAGGAATTATAGAAGCCTAAAGTTTCATCCGGTTAAAATCATACATTGCACCTGCATATACGCTCGTCACCTCACATATTCATCGCTTTACATACATTCTAATTAGTCTTATAAGGTCATATCCTAAGGGGTATTCCCTCACAATAAGATTAGACAAGATACTTACCTCAAACGAGCAAAATCAATATTCCAAGAATGCCTTCCCCTTGGAAATCACCTCCAATTGGCTCGAATCTAGCCAAAATAACTCAATAACGTCAAATAAAGCCATGAGAATCAATTCCAAACAATAAAGCTTCAATTTTCATTAAATTTCTAAAAAGTCAACAAAAGTCAACCCCAACCCACATGGTCAAAACCCGACTCAAGGGGTAGATCCTTATTATCCATAACCTCACGATCTAAATACGTGATTAGATTCTATAATCGAGTCCAAATTTACCCCCAAATCCCAAACATTCATCCTCTTAAGCTGTAGACAAAACTGGGGGTGGGCATTCGGTACTTCGGTTCAGTATTTAAGAATTTTGGTTCGATATTTCGGTATTCGATTTATTAATTGTGTATACCAAATACCGTACCAAAATATTTCGGTACGGTTCGGTATTTCTTATTTTGGTTCGGTACGGTTTCAGTTTAATACATATTCATGTGTCACGTACTGCTAAGTGCTAAGAGCCTAAGCATTAAGCAAGAAGAAACAACCACTAACGAGTAAACAATCTACCATTCTGCCTAACAATCTGCCATTCTGCCTAACAAAAGGCAACATTACTAAATAAACAATCTGCCATTCTACCTAACAAAAGGCGTGTAAGAAACATTCAAATCTGCCTAACAACATGCAACAACACATATATGGCAGATGCACACCTGTTATCACATTCACAACAAGTACTTGAAAGGGAAAAGAAGTAAATAAATATCACAACAAGCTAAGATAGTAACAACCACTAACGAGTAGCAGCAAAATTAAACACAGTGTAACAAAAACAGAGAGTGCATAAACCTGCCAAACAGAATTCAGGTTTACACTAATAGTCTCGAATCAACTTAGTCTTAATTATTAAATACGAATTTCAGGAAGACGCTCAAGACAATGCCTAATATGCTTCCTTAAACAACATGTGCCATTCCTTTTTGGATGAACATTATAGACTCGACCACAATGCCTGCACTCTACTTTGCGAACTTCTCCGTTATCTTCTATTACCTCAAAGTGTTCCCAAATATGAGAGCGTACTTTAGGAGCACATGGCATGATTGCACTTGAACCTAAATAAAAAAGATAAATCATAAGTTAGAATATTATTTTTTGATGATAATAGAACAAAACTACAAAAGTATATCACCAAACAAATAGAGTATTAAACTTACCACTCAAGTTGCAAGTTGCAACTATACATCAAACAATGCTAGTAGTGCTTCCATTATTTTCTATATCTAAAGATAATTCGACCAAATATGTCATACAAATAAACAAGTATGATATATTATTTTGAACTAAAATACACACAAAATATTAAAGCTTACCAAGTTCGAGTTTACACATGTTGTTCCATTCTTAGATGAATTAGCAGCATAAGCTTGCTTACAATATTTACACCTTGCTTTACCGACCCCATTTTCCTGAAATTTATCAAAATATTTCCAAACTTCGGATCTAGGTTCTATGGCTTTTCTTTTCTTAGAATCTTGAGTATCAATTGTGTTGGCATTGCTATCATCAGTAATAGGTAAGCTTTCAGTTGAACCAACATCACTTACTCTACTTTCATCCACCATCTATACAAAATTAAAACAAATATAAGCACAAATTGTTAAAACCAAAACACTAAATAGAACACTACAAGCAAAACACTACAAGGGCGAATGGTCGTGTAATGAGCAGAAAACAACCTAGTCCAAGAGCAGATCACACACCATAAGGAAAAACTATTCCCTATCTAGTTAGTTTGTCATTACTGGAAATAAATAAATTCGTCATTTTCTACTTCTAGTATGATTAAGCTGGAAAAAGCCAAAACTTTTGAATAACATACAGAAATATAGGTAGATTACACAGTAATCTGTTGGTAGTAGCAAAAGCTCTAATACTCTATAGAAAAAGCTCTAACCCTCTTAGAAAACTAATCCAAATTGATCGGGTAATCAAAATACTATAATATGTTCTTTATTGATATGGTAATGTAATACACATAGTAGACATAGATCCCGAAAAAAATAAATAAGGGTTGTTGAACACACCGGTACAACAAGCTAAACCTCAAAGATAAACACATTCTAACAACTATGACCTAGCGCATCTCTAAATATAGAACACCATAGTAACTCTATTAGACTTAAGTAGAGCTACATAAAAAGGCCGCAACAACTTTAGAAGTTAATAATTCTGGGCCTACAAATTGTTATAGCTCAGAAATGTGATTATAGCTCACATGAATGAAAATCAACAATGAAGAATGGAGAAGTTATGAACCTGAATAAAGGTCAACAAAGAGCAAACAAGCAATCGCCGAGGAGAGGAGTTGCTGTCGCCGAGGTTGTAGTCGTGAGTCGTAACTCGTGAATCCGACCGCCGCAGCAACCAAGCAAAGTCGTGAGGGTTTTTTGAAATTTTTGTCTGCCTCTAAGCGACTAAGCCTAAGGGTAAGGGATTAGAGAATTAGGGGATTTGAACTTTTGGGGTGTGGGCTTAAGGTTATTGGGCTAAAAAATAAAAATAAAGTTGGACTTGGACTAAACTATTTCAGTATTTCGATACCGAAATATCAAAAACCCAATACTGTATACCGTACCGAACTACCGAAATACCGTAATTTCTGTACCAAAATAAATTAAAATACCGAAAAAACCGAAACCGAAATACTAAATTAATTCGGTTCGGTTCGAAATTTAATTTTTTTGATTTTATGCCCACCCCTATACAAAACCCCAATTTTACTTCCAAAATTTAATGTAAAGAGTTTACAAATCCATGGGGATTCAAGGGTGAGTGGGAAAACAAGAAATAGAAAAGGAGAAAACAACTGGGAGCGTGCTAGGGTCTATGCAACGCGCAGATTGTGGCACACTAGCCCTCTCAGAAACTTTGAAAACCAGTGAAGTATAGGCAATTGGCGATGGACCTGGCACTCTACCCTCCTGAAGCCTTTTTAAGTACTCACTTTGGGGGTTCATTTCCCCCACTTCACTTGGAAGGATTTTGGAGCTCTTCTCCACTCTTTCAAGACCACCAACTCCTATCTTCTTCAAGGTAAGCAATCCCCATTATCTTGGTGTGAAATCCCATCATTTCTACACTAGTATTGATGAAATCTATACATAAATTTCCTAGATTTTCAAGACATTTCTTCAAGAGCTCAAAAGAGGGTTTTGCAAGATTTCTTCCAAAAGATAATTCTTCACCCCTAAACTTACATGCATGGATTTATTATGAGTATGTGAGTATGCATTAAGTATTGGTACTTATGGGATAGTGATTGGAAGCCATATGTTTCCAATTTAAGTTAATAGCCATTGTAGAGATTGAGGGGGTAGTTATTTGGTGGAATTTGTTGGTTGGGTGTAGATGATCGGATATGCATGTGATGTTGGAAGTTATAAACAACTTAAGGATGATAGCGGGATGGAGTGTTTGTAAAAATGGTGGTATTTGTATGAACAAACTTCATGGTTAAGAGTTGTAGAGATTTATACCTACTAGGTATTTGATAAAGTGCCTATATGACCTAAATTGTGAAAATTACTGCTAATATTGGTCCTATTGGATGTTGTTATTGTAAATTGAAGTTGCTCAGTGTAGTGGATCATTGTAATATCACCAAAGAGCGAATTTGAGGTATGTTGGGTAAACTCCCTTTCTAGAATAGGAATCCATGAGTTCCTCGTAAGTTCCAAATGTGATTTGTTCAAACTCTTATTCCTACTGTTTCAAATTGCTTCCGATGATTGATTTTCCTAAAATGCTTTCGTACTCGGGTCATGTTAAAATTTCCCCAAACATATTATGCACCCCCTTAGTAGGAAAATTTTCAATTATGTTTTGTTGTAACTAATTCATATGATTTGAATCCATGTTTCAATTGTAAAACACCATGCTCTCCTTTGTAAGTATTTTCAATGTGTTTACGACACTTATTTCAAATGAACTTAAAGCTATGATTTTTGAAATATTCTATATATTGATGTTTATGAATGATCCTTGGAAGTAAAGAAATAAAAGTGTGAAATGTGAAGTACGGCCACCGTGCCATGAATAAAGAACTCTATGTATGGCCAAGAGAGCCAATGAAATAGTGATGTTGTGAGTGGTCAAAAGTGTTAATAAAGCTATATATGGTATGAAAGGCTATGCGATGATACTATATATAGTATGAAAGGCTATGAGATGAATACATGTATATTTCTATTTCATTTGTATACAAAAAAATATATTTTTGGGAGTATCATTAGCGAGCCGAGGAAGGGTGGGTTATAACGGCCCACTCCTGAAACTACACGTGCCGGTGTAGGAGTTGATTGAAGTTATTCCCCTTAATTGGGATGAGATTGATGTGTTGAGATTATTCCCCTTGATTGGGATGACCTTTTTTCTAGCATTGGATGTCGACTCACACGACATATGTGGGGAGACGGCCTAGTCGATCGGGTGGTGATCGGATGCCATGTCGCGCCCATGGTGGTTCTTCCTTCATATAATCATATTTTATTCAAATCACCATGGCGATCCACATTCATTTGTGGGGAGATGGATCAACCGATTGAGCTGTGATCAGACTCCATGCCTTGTGCATGGTGTGATGATCGGAGGCTAATGATCTCCTAACCAAAAATGTTAATTTTTAATTTGAAAATTGCAATGTTTTAACTTGGCATTTGGATATCATTGGGTTTTCCTTGTTTCTTTCATGATTCTCCCTTTATTTTATTGACATTCTATTTCATGAGAAGGTATTTAGCTATACATACTGGTACTATTCCATATGTACTAACGTCCCTTTTGCCGGGGACGCTGCATCTTTACTGGATGCAGGTGACTCTGCAGCAGGTGGCTCAACTTCTTGATATGTGTACCTCTTCTCAGTTGATTTGGTGAGCCCTATTCTACTTCGGGGCCTTATGACATTTGATTTTGCACATTGTGTTTTGAGGTATAGCCGGGGCCTTATCGCCGGCACTTCCATATTGTACTCTTGTTCACTTAGAGGCTCCGTAGACATACTGTGGGTTGTGTTTTGAGTGAGGGAAAACTAATTAAAAACGTTGCTGAAATTGTTGGATGTTTCCTCTTTTAACTATGAATTTGAAATATTTTGGTAATGTAAATGAAGCTTTTGTAAGAATGAAAGTTGGTGTTGTGCATACTATCCTCTTGATTGGCTTAAGTCCTTATATTTATCCTTAAATTATTGATGGGTGAGATGGAATGCTAGGCACTAGGTAGGCTTGCTTAACTAGGGCGAATCAGTCAAACGCCGGTCCCGCTCCCCAAGGTCGGGACATGACAGAGCCAAAGTCTCCTAAAGTCCAAATCTAGCAATAGGTCCCTCAGGTGCCTAAGCTGGTCCCACTAGCTCAACATGATCGGGAATATGCTCTTCAACGAGAGCTACTAGTGGCTCCATAATGGATACTCTAGCAGGGCCTCTAATTGTGGCGCGTGCTCCACCCTTGCCTCTGCCTTGGCCCATGTCATGCCCCGACCTCAGGGAGCACGACCAGTGCTCAACCGAGATAACCCGGCCAAGCAAGCCTGAACAATGCCTTCTACCCAAACTCACCCATGAATAAAGAGAAGATATATTTCATTACTTAGACAATGAGGGGTCACATTACCGTTAGTTACTCAATAACAAGTTTCAAAATACAGACACTTTCATAGTTTGAAGTGGAACATGTGATACAAATACAACATCTTTAGTTTGACTTTCCCGAAACAACGATACCACCAACACTATGTCTACGGAGCCTCTAATAGATACAAAAGAGTAGCATGATGGTGCCGGCAACAAGGCTCCGGCTATACCTCAAAACAATATACATAAGGGACAAGAGATACATGACCCCGAAATGAAATAGGGCTCACCAAGTCACATGAGGAGAGGGTGTACTGCTATCACTGATTAATATCGCCTGCTGTTGAATCATCTGCATCCATTAAAGATGCAGCGACCCTGGCAAAGGGGACGCTAGTACATATGGAATAGTACTAGTATGTAAAACTAAACACCCTCTCAATAGAACGAGCAATAGTAAAATGAGAAGGAAACATGAAATCAATGAGAGCCTCAAACAATATCAAGGTGACAAGTTAGGAGAAAAGTAAATTTCAATATTTTTAAGTTAGGAGATCTTTAGTACTGATACACCACTATGCTTTTAGCACGGAGTCCAATCTCAGCTTGATCGGCTAAGCTATCTCACCCCGAGACATCCAATCAAAACACCACCATGTGCATGGCATGGCATCCGATCTCAGCCCGATCGGCTAAGCCGTCTCACCACAATGCCGTGTGGGTCAATATCACATCACATCTCGCTAGACATAATCTTATCCCATTTAAGGGGAAATATCTCAACACATCAATCTCATCCCATATAAGGGGAAACAATATTATCACATCAATACGAGTATGTACCCCTCAATCACTCCTACACTGGCACGAGTAGTTTCGAGGTTAGGTTATTTCGACCTACCCTTCCTTGGTGACTAAACAATACTCCCAAAGCATTTATTAGTTAAAGGATTTACAACTCATTTCATAACCTTTCATACATCTTTCCATTTCATTGGCACTAGGGGCCACAATTGTAATATCATTCTCGGCACGTCGGCCGCATTTCATATTTCATACTTACCCCTATAACTTTCAAGCGTTACCATGGATTATCATCAATAAGAGAATTTCAAATCAAAACCTTAAGTACACATATGAGCAAACAAGAGTCTTAAGCACATTGAGTTTCTCTTCCACAATTAGGCATACTAACTTGCAATTGAAACATGATTTTTAAATCACAACACCTTTGGTACATTGATCATACTAGATTACATTCTCAGAGGGAATCATGATATGATAGGAACATTTGGAACACATTTCGAGTACATACATCTTTCAACACAACACTTATTTTAGAATAATCAAATCTATTAGGAAGGACTCAGAACATGAGAAATAAGAAATTGAGCCAATCATAATCGCAACTTACGAGGACATCATGGAAATCGATTCTACAAGAGGAGTTTAGCCAACATACCTTGCTTGAGATTTTCCATAGAATTACTACAATGTTCCGGAAATCCTAGCGACTTCAATCTATTAGAAACATGACAAATTTGAACCATAATTAGGAAGATACTCGGGGTTTCAGCTCATTTGAGCATTTTATCAAGCACTAGGTATGCATTAAGATTTCAAGGTTCTCCTATGGTGGATTCCTTCACCCCACAACCCAATGTTGACCCATTTGGGCTCAATAACCTTCCCACTAACCTTGATGGTACATGCATGCATAAATAACACTCAAGAATCACACTACTCATTACCTACTTTCAGTCCAATCCCGAAATTGAGGGCTAGGGGGTAGAATCTTACCTCTTGGGTGAAGACCTTGTGAGTTTTCCTTGTTGAATTTAAAAGCTTGAGCAAGGGTTGATGAACAAAGTACTTGGGGCTTCCTCCTCTCTCTAAAGCACTCCCCTAACTCTAAAATGGCAGATTTTTGCCTTCTAAATGAGACCCAATGGCTTTTAATCAAATGAGGTCGGGTTATAAAAATAGGAAAATGGGCCCTCCAAACTCAGCTCTGCGGTCGCAGAGTGGACCGCAGAATACATATGCCGATCGCAAAAATAGTCCGTGAAAGGGATGCCAAAAACTGGGCTGCTCTAGATCGGTCTGCGGTCCGCAGACTAGTTCTGCGGGCGCGAAATAGAATGCAGAATCACCCCCCAAATTTCTTCATGCCAACTCTACGATGGAAGTGGGACCGCAAAATGATTATGCGATCGCATAGTTGACCGCAAAATGACCTCCAAAATTAGCTCCGTGGCGGATCTGCAGTCCGCGGAGTAGTTCTACGATCGCATAATGGACTACAGAAATGCCCTGTGCTGAAATAATTTTTATTCAACTCCCCATCGCACTGTTCAACCCCAAAAGTCTGTTTAACCATCAAATACATTAGTCTACTTCGGCACCATGAAACCCTGGGTTTTAGGTAAAATTTTACGGGGTCTTACAGCCCAGGACTCTCACGGTGCTAGACCGAGGTACGAGTGCCTGCTTAGGTGCTCCTGAAGAACGTGCCCTCACTATCTGTGAGAGAATAGAAGAGCAAGGATTCGGAATTTGGAATAAAGAAACCCACACGATAGAGAATGAAAGAACGAGAAGTTTTTCTAATAGTCCCTTAGCCTCTCGAAGATAAGTACAGATGTTTCTGTGCCCATCCGCAAGACTCTACTAGACTTGCTCATGACTCGTGAGACGTAAGCAACCTAGGGCTATAATACCAAGCTGTCATGACCCAAAATGACCACCGGTCGTGATTGTGCCTATCCCACTTGCTAGGTAAGACAATCATAAGACAATAGTAAAATATAATAATAAATTACAGAATAAATGAGTCTGAAAGTCAAATAATAGATATAAATCGAGTTAATACAAAAATCCCTAGAAACTGGTAACACTAATTCGTGAGCTCTAATACATGAATACAAGTCTGCTATTACAATACACTATCTGAAACACTAATAGTAATAAAATGATAAAAGCAGACATCAGGGATTGCGATCAGGGTGCGACTCTATCTCGGGTTTCCACAGCAACAATCATGAATCCCAATACTCAGCTGGGTCCAACTCTTGGATCTGCACGATTAAGTACTAAGTGTAGTATGAGTACAACCAATCCTATGTACGAAGTATTATGTTTAACCACGGTGAGGCAGTGGCAAGAACGGCCAATGCTACTCTCTAATCAAACTTGTATAGCTTATGAATATATGTATACACGTCAATAATATCGAAGTCTAGGCATAGAGTTCTTGTGGCCAATGGTGCCAATAGAATTAAAAGATGTGAAAGAAGTATGAAATAAGCGATTCAGCTTTTATAGAGATGATATGCATGTATTACAAGTCCAGATACACAGTTTGACATATAAAGAAGATATGTACCCATCAAGTAAAACATATATAGAGAAGATGCGCAAAACCCAAACACTGATAAGTTTCCATAATTTGTGTGTACGCCATCAAGAGAGTGTAACACCCCGGAAAATTTTGAAGTAATTAAGTGTAAAGCCCGGTAAAATTTGAAAAGAAAATAATATTTCATGGTGCCGGACTAGGCTTACGTGCTTGAGGATTGTAGAAATTCTTCGCGGCGAGCTTGCTCGCCGCGGCTCGGACTTTTTGGATTGAACAATGCATGGGAAAGTAAAGAAAAATTTTTGGCGGAAAAATGTAATTCTGCGGTCCATTATGCGACCGCAGAATCACTCTGCGGGCCGAATAATGGCCGGAGAAGTGAGCAAAATCTAGCAGCAGCTATGCGGTCGACTATGCGACCGCATAGTGACCGCATACACAGATAAATTTTTGATCCGTTTTGTTAGAAAGTATGCAACCATTATGTGGTCGCATATGCGACCGCAGAACCTATTCTGGAACTTCATTTTTGGGTTTTTAAAACCTGACCCTATTTCGTTAAATACACTCTTTGGGCCATTTTGAGCTATAATATGATATTTTAGAGTGAGAGAGAGTGCCCTAGAGTGAGAAAGTGTTCTTCAATAATTGTTCTTCAATTCTTGCTCAAGTTTTGGAAGATTAAGAAGGGAAGCTCACTAGGTCTTCATCCTAGAGGTAAGATTCTACACCCTAAACCCTAATTTCGAAATTATCTGAAAATGGGTAATTAGCAAGATAATTTTCGGGCATGAGAGTTGTTTATTTTACATGTATATGATATCAAGGGGTGTAGGAAGATTGTTGAACTAAGCATGGTAAATATTGGGTTGTGGGATGATGGAATCCTCCATAAAAGGACCTTGAAACCTTGTGCACACCTAGTGTTTGATAAAATGTTCAAATGAGCTAGAACCATGATCACCTTTCTAATTTTGATTCAATATTTTATATTTCTAAAATAGATTGAAGTTGCTAAGAATTCTGGAACATTTAGAGTGTAAGGAATCTCAAGTGAGGTATGTTGGCTAAACCCTTCTTTAAGAATTGGAATTCCTATTATACTTGTAAGTTCCGAGATGTTGATTACAAATCGAGTATTCCGATAAGTTTTGTGATGAAGATATATGTTCAATTAGTGTTTTAAATGCTCTTATCAGATTGCATTATAGATTGAGGATGTGTCCCAAACTATGGATTGTGTATCCACATGTTATAATTTCAAGTCGTGAATTATGTGAAAGTTATTATGCCAAGTTGTGTAGAGATTATGATTGTGATACACCTCCACCCGCATATATTGGGGTGAGGCGGCATGACCACTTTGTGTGGTGATTATGGTATAGAGATGGTGATTGTAATATACCTCCACCCGCATACATTGGGGTGAGGCGGTACGACCTCTTTGTGTATAGTTTTGGTATTGTTGTGGCGCCACCACCCGCATACATTGGGGTAAGGCGGCATAGCCGCTTTGTGCTGGTATTGGTATCGTTGATGTGTTCCTACCCGCATATATTGGGGTGAGGTGGCATAGCTGCTTTTGTTGGTATTGGTATCGTTGATGCGTTCCCACCCGGATACATTAGGGTGAGGCGGCATAGCCGCTTTGTGTTGGTATTGGTATCGTTGATGCGTTCCCACCCGCATACATTGGGGTGAGGCGGCATAACCGCTTTGTGTTGGTATTGGTATCGTTGATGCATTTCCACCCGCATACATTGGGGTGAGGCGGTATAACCTCTTTGTGTAGGTTCTTAGTACTTTGGTTATACATCCACCCGCATACATTGGGGTGAGGCGGCAGGGCCGCTTGAGTAGATTTGTGATATTATACTTACACCTCCACCTACATACATCGGGTGAGGCAGCGAGGCCGCTTTATATGAATATGGTTACAGAGGATCTCATCTTAAATCCTATAAATGATATTGAGAGCTCTTAATAAGCTTGCTCTGGTTTAAATGGTTAGCTATATCATGCTATTGTCGCACTGATTCATCATGTTCATATTGTATTTCTAAATTCTTAAATTGGTGTTTGGTTTTCATACTAGTACTATTCGACGGTACTAACGTCCCTTTTGCCGGGGGCGCTGCATCTTTAAATGGATGCAGGTGGTTCCATAGTAGGAGGTATTGATCAGTGATAGTAGCACACCTTCTTCCCAGTTGACTTGGTGAGCCTCACTTCATTCCGGGGTCATGTATCTTTTGTTCCTTGTGTATTCTGTTTGAGGAATAGCCGGGGACTTGTTGCCGGCATTATCATTATACTCTTCCTTATCTATAGAGGCTCCGTAGACATAGTGTGGGTTGTGTATTGGTGCTGGGAAATTCAAAACATGTTATGTTGTGGCTGTATTATTTGTCCATTTGAGACTTTAAAAATGATGAAAACTATTGGTAATGAATTGGTATTGTAGACATGATCACGTTTTTGTCTAATTAAGGAAAATATGTATTATCTTAATTCGTGGATGAGTTTGGGTAGAAGGACATCTAACAGGCTTGCTCGGTCGGGTTCACTCGGTTGAGCGCCGGTCGCGCTCCTCGGTTTTGGGGCGTGACAAATTTAGTATCAGAGCCTAAGGTTTTAAAGTGTTCTAGGATGTCTCGGAGCTGTGTCTAGTAAAGTCCTTCTTATCAGTGTGTTGTCGACCACATCTATAACTAGGATGCTACTTGGACATTTAGGAATAATACCCTTCTTTGATATTCTGAATCATGCGATGAAACTGATTGTGAAATTGTTCTTCCTCTAACTCATGCGTTGAGGTTCAAGGTAAGTTTAAATGCTCTTTTGGTTTATTCCAAGTAATGTTGTCATGTGACATGACGAATGGGTAAAGACCTGAATATTAAACAGATGGCACATATATCATGTTGAATGAATGGTATGGCCATATGAGACAAGTATATCGTACCATGAGCATACTTTATATGAGAAGAGTGCTAGAAGTGATTAACCACCTCAAAATAGGCATTGACGTGATAAACGAGACATAAGCTTAACTAGTACATGTGGATAGTGTGGGAACCATGTATATGATTCTAAGATGTAAAAATGTTACATAGGCGCATGATATATGAAAGGCATGTCTTGGAGAGTAATGATAAATGTGTAGGTCTCTCACGGGAGACAAGAAATTATGAAGGAGAGTTGATTGAACCCACAATGAGAAGACCCTAGCACTATGAATGTTATAAAAATCCCAGGAATGTGCGAAGTGGTGTTACACTCCAAAAAGGATATTGACATGAGGGATTTGGATCCCAAGCCTATGTGGCTGAATAAGAGTAGAGAACGTATGAGGTTAATACCATGGTGACTTAAATCTCCCTAATAGTCAAACATATATACGAGGGATGGAGACATGAGGCATATGTCCCTGAAGTTGCTAAATTCAAGACTTGTGTCAAAATGTGAATCATTCACCCCAAGTGGGGGAGCAAGGGCCATCGAGAGGCCACTTAAATACAATGAAACAAGAGTAAGACCATGTAGCTATGATGTTTGAATATTTTGTTGAAGACAGGTGTAGTCTAGAAAAGAGATAATGGGTAGCATGATTTTCTGAAAGGATATGCTTATGATAGACCACTAGTACCCCAAAAGGGTGGAAGGTTAAGGAAGGTAAATTCTTCATACATGAAAATGTGAATGACAGGGTCAACGATCCTAGAAACTAAGAGTATGTTTATAAAGGGATTTTATACTTGTTAGAGGGTCAGGAACAATGGAACCCAAGGAAGTAATATAGGTCAAATGTGAAAGGTTGCGAGTTTTTAGAATGAGTTAATCACGGATTTGCAATTTAGCTAAACTTCTAAGGCTTTAAGACAGAACGAGTGGAAAAGATAAATGTAATGTTATAATAATCCAAGAGTGCATCGGTACTTGATGGAGAGTCTCTTAAGAATCTTACAAGCAAGGAAGTGTTAAGTGATACATAGATGAACACACTTTCCCACGGATATCCCAACAAGTGTCGAGAGGCGAGCAGGATGAATTCCCAACTAAGGGAAAAGATCACGTAACGTATGGAAGGATGCATAGCTATTCAATAACTAGGGAGAAAGAGGTGAGCAGAATTGGAAGAAAATCTATAAATTGAGATGGTCATGGTTATCGCAAAATAGTTCGTATCAGAATGGTGGACTCGCCTAGAGCACAAGTGTTAATAGAAGATATAAAGGATAAACTATAATGAAACCGACTTGAGTGACACCAAATATCAACTAAAAGATATAGAGGGAGTTCATGTCTACATATTATATTGGAAAGTGAGACTACTGGTGATGAAATGGTGGTGTGATAAACTCAACAAACCAGGCACCATGATACTACGAGTTAGTGGGAGGCAAACAAGTGTGTGGCACAATAAGGTTGTCAACTATGAATTAAGGGCAAAATGGGATGGGAGTGAATGCTCTAGTCACAAAGGAAATATAGTACCAACATATTGTCTAAACCAAAGGAAGAAAAAAAGGGAAATGTTCGAAACAAATTGAGAGAGGATGAACACTTGTTACGAACCAAACATGTTTAACATGATAGCTCTTAGGCTGCAATACCAGGAAACACTATTGGTGACTACAATACTGGGAATAAGGTGAGTTAATCATCGAGGATGGAATCAGGTAGACTAAGTCCTACACTTATAAGGAAAACAAGAAGTGGTTGTTGAAGAATTTAGGAGGATCTCAAGTTTCAGAAAAGGCCTTGTTCGGGCCAATGACTTTTGTTGAATTGAATACATATGAAGGGTGTTGATATGTGCTTTGGGAAGTGTTTAGCAGTAAAGAGGGATTGTGAGAATGTTCACAGGGGAGGTAGAGTGGTTCCTTAAAACCCTATAAGATTTATAATGAGGAAAAAGCGTGGCTAAGAAAGGTCTGAGCACGATGGTACTTCACATTTGAGGTAATGCCATGCAGTTGATGTTATCAGGGTATGCGTGCAAGCTAGTAGATGTTATTCATTTGAAACAGATGGTCCTATAAGAAAACCGACCTAGTAATGTCTTTTGTTGAGAAATTTGGAAAAACCAAGTTGCAAGTACTAATAAGATTGTAACCGTATCAAGGAAATTTTCTATAATTCAATTCATAGGAGGTCATATGAAAGAGAAATCTGATATAGATGTTCCACTAATAATGGAATGTGGCAAGATGATCATTTATGCCTATAGGCAACTCAAGAATCATGAAAAAAATTATCCAATACTTGACTTAGAACTTGCGGCGGTGGTTTTTGCATTGAAAATTTAGCGTCATTATTTATATGGGGTCCATGTGGATATATTCACGGACCATAAGAGCCTTCAATATATTTTCAAATAGAAGGAATTGAATCTGAGGCAGAGAAGATGGCTTTTGTTACTCAAGGACTACGACATTGATATTCTATATCATCCGGGAAAGGCCAATGTTGTGGCAAATGCTCTTAGACGAAATTCCATGGGTAGTTTGGCTCACTTGGAGGCATATCAAAGGCCATTGGCCATGGAAGTTCACCGATTAGCTAGTTTGGGAGTTCATCTTGCGGACTCTAGTAAATGAGGGGTAGTTGTGCAAAACAGGGCTGAATCATCACTTGTTGTGGAAGTCAAGGAGAAGCAATACAACAATCCATTGTTGGCACAATTGAAAGAGGAGATTCATAAACATAAAACCATGACCTTTTCTCTTGGCATGGATGATGGAACACTATGGTACCAAGGGCGACTATGTGTTCCAAATGTGGATGGTCTCCGTGAAAGAATTTTGACTGAAGCTCACACTTCTAGGTATTCCGTGCACCCAGGTTCTACAAAAATGTATCGTGTTCTTAAGAAAGTCTATTTGTGGAATGATATAAAGAGGAATGTGACGGACTTTGTAGCAAGATGTCCGAATTGTCAGCAAGTGAAGGCCGAACACCAAAAGCCCGGTGGGTTGGCACAGAACAAAGAAATTCCAATGTAGAAATGGGAAATGATTAATATGGACTTTGTGATAGGATTACCGTGCACTCCGTGCAAGTTTGACTCAATTTGGGTGATTGTGGATCGACTCACGAAATCAGCACACTTTTTTCTAGTTAAGTCTACCGACATAATGGAGCAGTATGCTCAGTTGTATATCAAATAAATAGTCAGGTTGCATGGCACCCTAGCTTCCATCATCTCTGACTGGGGAGCACACTTCTCTGCTAATGTTTAGAAGAAATTTCAGCAAGGTTTGGGTATTCAGGTGAATCTTAGTACAACCTTTCACCTGCAGACTGACGGGCAGGCAGAACAGACTATTCAAACGCCTGAGGATATGTTGTGTTCTTGTGTTCTAGACTTCAAAGGTAGCTGGGATTATCATTTACCACTCATAGAATTTTCATACAACAATAGCTATCATGCTAGCATTCAAATGGCACCATTCGAGGCTTTATATGGTAGGAGATGTAGATCTCCCATTAGGTGGTTCGAAATTAGGGAAGCAGAGTTGATAGGGCCAGACCTCGTGCATCAGGCTATGGAAAAAGTTAAAATCATTAAGGAGCAGTTGAAGACTGCTCAGAGTCGTCAGAAATCCTATTCGGATGTTCGTCGTACGAATTTGGAGTTCTAAGAAGATGATTGGGTATTCTTGAAAGTTTCCCTCATGAAGGGTGTAATGCGATTTGGTAAGAAAGGGAAATTGAGTCCGAGGTATGTCCGACCGTACAAAATCATTCAGAGGATCGGTGAGGTGGCGTACAAACTTGAGCTACCACCTGAGATGTCATTAGTACACCCGGTGTTTCATGTGTCTATGTTGAAGAAAGTAGTTGGAGATCCAATACTTATTGTTCCGGTTGAGACTATTGAGGTCAATGAGAAATTTACTTACGAAGAGATTCCGGTTTCTATTATTGATCGGCAAGTCCGGAAATTGAGAAATAAAGAAATTGCCTCCGTGAAAGTGTCGTGGCGAAACCAACAGGTTGAAGAGGTTACTTGGGAGGCTGAGAAAGAAATGAAGAAAAAGTATCCTTATTTGTTTGAATGACCATGTATTTATAAAGTTGTGATCTAGGAAAATTATAAGACTTACTTTTTATGAATTTTGTATCATTTGAACAATTGGCGTTAAGGGTGTTCCTTTCTGGAAATATATTGCTTATGAGTCCACAATTGGTGTTGTTTTGTATTATGTTATGTCGTTGGAATATGTATATGTTGTTAGGATGTGTTTCTGGGACTCTCTGATAGGTGGATAGGCCTAATTACAAAGGAAACTCTGGCGAAGGTTTTGGAAATTTAGGGAGTTAGTCAAATTTGGGGCTGCTAGTTTGTGGTGTAAAACAAACTAAGTTGCATAAGATGCTAATGATGGATTTTTACCCTCATTCGAGGACGAATGATCCTAAGCGGGGGAGAATGTAACACCCCGAAAAATTTCGAAGTACTTAAGTGTAAAGACCGGTAAAATTTGCAAAGAAAATAATGTTTCATGGTGCCGGACTAGGCTTACGTGTTTGAGGATTTAAGAAATTCTTCGTGGCAAGCTTGCTCGCCACGGCTCGGACCATTTGGGTTGAACAATGTACGGGAAAGTAAAGGAAAGTTTTTGGCAGAAAAATGTAATTCCGCAGTCCATTATGTGACCGCAGAATCACTCTGCGGGCCGCATAATGGCCGCAGAAGTGAGCAGGAGAGGGAAATATCTGGCAGCAGCTATGTGGTCAAATATGCGACCGCATAACTGTTATGCGATGCATTATGCGACCACATAATAGTTATGCGGACCGCATAGTGACCGCATACATAGACAAAATTTTGATCAGTTTTGTCAGCAAGTATGCGACCATTATGCGGTCCGCATAACTATTATGCAGTCACATATGCGACCGCAGAACCTGTTCCAGAGCTTCATTTTTGGGTTTTTAAAACACGACCCTATTTCGTTAAATACACTCTTTGGGCCATTTTGAGCTATAATCTGATATTTTAGAGTGAGAGAGAGTGCCCTAGAGTGGGAAGGTGTTCTTCAATAATTATTTTTCAATTCTTGCTCAAGTTTTGGAAGATTAAGAAGGGAAGCTCACTAGGTCTTCATCCTAGAGGTAAGATTCTACACCCTAAACCCTAATTTCGAAAATATCTGAAAATGGGTAATTAGCAAGATAATTTTTGGGCATGAGAGTTGTTTATTTTACATGCATGTGATATCAAGGGGTGTAGGAAGATTGTTGAACTAAGCATGGTAAAGATTGGGTTGTGGGATGATGAAATCCTCCATAAAAGGACCTTGAAACCTTGTGCACACCTATTGTTTGATAAAATGCTCAAATGAGCTAGAACCATGACCACCTTTCTAATTTTGGTTCAATTTGTTATATTTCTAAAATAGATTGAAGTTGCTAAGAATTCCGGAACATTTAGAGTGTAAGGAAGCTCAAGTGAGGTATGTTGGCTAAACCCTTCTTTAAGAATTGGAATTCGCATTATACTTGTAAGTTCTGAGATGTTGATTACAAATCGAGTATTCCGATAAGTTTTTTGATGAAGATATATGTTCAATTAGTGTTTTAAATGCTCTTATCAGATTGCATTATTGGATGTGTCCAAAACTATGGATTGTGTATCCACATGTTATAATTTCAAGTCGTGAATTATGTGAAAGTTATTATGCCAAGTTGTGTAGAGATTGTGATTGTGATACACCTCCACCCGCATATATTGGGGTGAGGCGGCATGACCGCTTTGTGTGGTGATTATGGTATAGAGATGGTGATTGTGATACACCTCCACCAGCATACTTTGGGGTGAGGCGGTACGATCGCTTTGTGTATAGTTTTGGTATTGTTGTGGCACCACCACCCGCATACATTGGGGTGAGGCGGCATAGCTGCTTTGTGTTGGTATTGGTATCGTTGATGCGTTCCCACCCATATATATTGGGGTGAGGCGGCATAGCTGCTTTGTGTTGGTATTAGTATCGTTGATGCGTTTTCACCCACATACATTGGGGTAAGGCGGCATAGCCGCTCTGTGTTGGTATTGGTATCGTTGATGCGTTCCCACCTGCATACATTGGGGTGAGGCGGCATAGCCGCTTTGTGTTGGTATTGGTATCGTTGATGCATTTCCACCCGCATACATTGGGGTGAGGCGGTATAGCCTCTTTGTGTAGGTTCTTAGTACTTTGGTTATACATCCACCCGCATACATTGGGATGAGGCGGCGGGGCCTCTTGAGTAGAGTTGTGATATTGTACTTATACCTCTACCTACATACATCGGGTAAGGCAGCAAGGCCACTTTGTATGAATATGGTTACAGAGGATCTCATCTTAAATCCTATAAATGATATTGAGAGCTCTTAATAAGCTTGCTCTGGTTTAAACGCTTAGCTATATCATGCTATTGTCGCCCTGATTCATCATGTTCATATTGTATTTCTAAATTCTTAAATTGGTGTTTGGTTTTCATACTAGTACTATTCGACGGTACTAACGTACCTTTTGCTGGGGGTGCTGCATCTTTAAATGGATGCAGGTGGTTCTATAGTAGGAGGTGTTGATCAGTGATAGCAGCACACCTTCTTCCCAGTTGACTTGGTGAGCCTCACTTCATTCCGAGGTCATGTATCTTTTGTTCCTTGTGTATTCTGTTTGAGGTATAGCCGGGGCCTTGTTGCCGGCATTATCATTGTACTCTTCCTTATCTATAGAGGCTCCGTAGACATAGCGTGGGTTGTGTATTGGTGCTGGGAAATTCAAAACATGTTATGTTGTGGCTGTATTATTTGTCCATTTAAGACTTTAAAAATGATGAAAACTATTGGTAATGAATTGGTATTGTAGACATGATCACGTTTTTGTCTAATTAAGGAAAATATGTATTATCTTCATTCGTGGATGAGTTTGGATAAAAGAAAATCTAACAGGCTTGCTCGGTCGGGTTCACTCGGTTGAGCACCGATTGCGTTCCTCGGTTTTGGGTCGTGACAGAGAGAAACAAGAGAAAGTGACCCTAGGGGGATGGATCCTTATCCACATGTTGCATGAACAACTCACGTGCCAAAATCACATTCACCGCATGGACAAATCATGTGCCATGATCAGAACAACCGCATAGATAACTCACATGCCAAATCAGCATGGACAACTCCCGTGCCAAATTATAATCACCGCACAGACAACTCACGTGTTATCAAACCAGTCTATATCAAAGAAAACATATACAAGAATACATGTATACGAACAATGGATATCAAATCACATACTCCTGGACTGAGGAAAATAGGATGCTAAGTGTATGCATGTGCGAAGAGTAAAACCACATCTCAGAATTAGGCGGGTACGCCAAAAATACAAGTATCATGCTCAAACAGGGAATCAAGGACTACATATGGTCTCTAACATGATTCAAGAAGTTCATGTAGTCATACAAATGATCAAAACATGAATCGTAGGAAGCACACAGTCCAAACAAGGCATTATAGAATCCTAAAGTCTAATCTGGCCGAAATCATATGTAGCACTCCCATATACACTCGTCAACTTGCATAGTCACTTTTCACACATTCCAATTAGTCAAATAAGGTCACATCCTAAGGGATATTACCTCATAACAAGATTAGGCAAGATGCTTACCTCAAACAAGCAAAAGCAATAATCCAAGAACACGTACCCCCTTAGAAATCACCTTCAACCGGCTCGAATCTAGCCAAAAATAACTCAATAATGTCAAACAAAGCCATATGAATGAATTCCAAACAAAAAAGATTGAATCTTTATTAAATTCCTCAAAAGTCAATAAAAGTCAACTCGAGGCCACATGGTTAAATCCTGACTCAAGGGGTAGATTCCGACTACCTATAACCCCACGAGTCTAAATATGTGATTAGATTCCAAAATCGACCCCCGAATTCCAAATATTCATCCTCTTAAGTTGTAGACAAAACCCCAAGTTTTTCTTCCAAAATTCCATGTAAAAAGTGTACAAATCCATGGGTATTCAAGATATATAGCTAATCCAAGTGAAAATTACTTACCCACAAAGTAGTGATAAAAATATCCCCAAAAATTGCCTCTTACCAAGTTCCAAAACTCAAAATAACGAAAAATGATCTAGAACTCAACTTAAACCTTCCTGCCAGGCATCCTCGCAACTGCACATACTTAGCCGCAGGTGCGACCTACGCTTTCATGGAAACGTCTCGCATTTGCGAACTTTCTTAAGGTTGCCGACCCCCGCACCTGTGGTGTACCTGCCGCTTCTGCGGTCTTGCAAGTGCGTCTTGCCTTCACTTTTGCGGCATTTCATCTGCGATGATCCTGGTCGTAGATGCGACCACCGTCAGCCTTCACCCCTCTGCAAAAGCGCCAAAAAACCTAGTAGGTGCGGCATTGCACTCACGCACCATAGCCTCGCAGGTGTGACACACCAGCACCAGACATGCCAACAACCATCAATATGGTCTAGAATCGATCTGAAGCACACCCGAGCCTACCGGAACTCCATCCAATCATACAAACAAGTCCAGATACCTAATCCAAACTTATTCGAATGCTCAAAACATAACAAATTACGTCAAAAACCAGAGTCAACAATCAAATTAATCTCTTAACTTCCAAACTTTCTAACTTCGCCAAACACGTCTGAATAATGCCTAATCATTCCTGATTCCATCCAAACTTTGCCCATAAGTTCCAATTAACTAAATGATCCTATGAAAGGCCCCAAACACCAATCGGAACGCAATAACCCCAAAGCCAACTCTCGGTCAAATCTATGAACTCTCCAAACCTTCAAATTGCTAACATTCGACAAATACAACCAAAACATTCTAGGAACCTCCAACTCCAAATCCGAACGTACGCCCAAGTGCAAAATTACCATACAAACCTACTGGAACCATCAAATTACCAATCTGAGACCATCTACTCAAAAGTCAAACCTTGGTCACTCTTAACAACTTAAGCTTCCAAAATAATACCAAGTGTCCCAAGTCACTCCCAACCTTCCCAAAACCAAAGCAACCAACCCCATAAGTTAAAAACAACAAACAAACCTACGTAAAGATCAAATCGGGGAATGAGGCTCAAATACATAAAATGATTGGTCGGGTTGTTACAGATCTCAAGTCGATCTTTGAGAACACCCTGGTACCCTCTAGTTGATCAAATAAATTGTCAATGTGCAACATATGATATTTCTTATTAATAGTGAGTTTGTTCAACTGGGAGTAGTCAATACACATCCGCATGCTCCCATCCTTCTTCTTTACAAATAACACCAAATGCGTCCAAAGGAAACACACTCGTTCTGATAAACCCCTTCTTGAACAACTCTTATAGCTACTCCTTCAGCTCTCTCAACTCCGCAGGAGCCATACAATAAAGCAGAATAGAGATAGGCTGGGTTCCTGCCACTAGATCAATGCCGAAGTTAATATCACGATATGGCAGCATGCTAGGTAAATCCACAAAAAATACACCGGAAAACTCCTTCATCACAAGCACTGAATCTTCCGTGGGAGTATCCATAGTGGTATCTCTACCAAAGGCCAGATAGGCCAAACAACCCATATCAACCATATGCTAAGCCTTCAGGAAAGAAATAACCCGACTAGATGAACTATTAGATGAACCTGTCCACTCTAATCTAGGCAACTCTGGCATCGCCAAGGTAACAGTCCTGGCATGGAAATCAAGAATATCATGATGTAGAGATAACCAGTCCATGCCTAAGATAACCTCAAAATCAATTATATCGAGTAACAAAATATCTGCTCTGGTCTCATAACAACAAATACTCACTACATAGGACCGGTAAATTCGATCTACAATAACAGTATCACCTACAAGTGTGGACACATAAATAGGAACACCCAAAAACTCATGGGATACATCAAGGTAAGGTTCAAAGTAAAACGATATACATGAATAGGTAGACCTTGGATCAAATTGCACTGATGCACTCTATGATAGCCAAAAATAATGTGATCATAGAATCAGTGGCTACTGCCTCTGCCTTGGCGGGAAAGGCATAAAATCTGGCTAGAGCGCCACCTGACTGGCCTCCACCTTTGGGATGACCCCTGCCCACCTGCCCTCCACCTCTAGTCGGCTGGATGAGTGGTGCAGCAATTGGTGCTATAATTAGGGGCTGATGGACCTACTGTATTGCCTTGCCTCGAAGTTTGTGACAATGCCTCTTTATGTGACCATGCTCCTCGAACTCAAAACAACCCCTGACTGTGGGAGGCTGCTGACTCTGAATCTAACCCTAACGACCTAAATACCCACTAGAGGAACTCTGAATAGCTGAAGGATAGTAAGTACTCTCTAAAATAGTGCTGATGTATGGCTTCATTGGAGCACCCTAAAGAGGTTGTGAAGCTGAATACATAGTGCTGCTAGGATAGCCCCTTCTAAACTGACCTCTGCCCCCAGATAAGGGGGCTACTGAACCCTCCTGATTATCAAGGCCGCTTATCCCTTGATGTGTCCTCCTGCTCTGGCTATAGATACGCTCGATCCTCCGAGATATCTCCATGGCCTGGTGAAAGGAATCCCCAATTCTATCTCTCGGGCCATAGTAACCTGGATACCATAGGGTAGACCCTTAATAAACCTCCGCACCCTTTGTGCCTATGTGGGAAGCAATATAGCTACATGACAAGACAACTCTGAATCTCATCTCATAGTTTGACACGGATATCTAGCCCTGCTGGAGCCGCTCAAACTGGCCTATAACTCATCCTTCCTAGTGGGTAGAATATATTTCTCTAAGAAGACATGAGTGAACTGATCCAAAGTCAAGGAACGCAAACCTACCTGCCAACCCATAAGGTAAGACTTCCACCATCTACGATCATTTGCCCTCAGCTGAAATATGGCAACGTCCACTCCATTAGACTCCACTAGGCCCAGATTATGCAACATATCTCTGCACCCATCAATAAAGTCCTGTGGGTCCTCTAATGGCTCACCATCAAAGGGGAGAGGATTTAACCTCTAAAATCTCTCCATCCTGTTCTACTCATCAACAGACATGGATGGTCTAACCTTTGCTCTAGCAGCCTCTACCAGTTAAATACCGCCCATAGGAAATACCTATAGGCTTGAAATATAGCATCAACCAGCTCTGGTATGTGGGTGGTAGGGGTCTGGACTCCCCCTCCAGCCTGAGATATGGCCGAGTTTATTGAGACCAACCCAATATGGGTCATCGCATCCATAAATCGCAACATGCGACCCATAACCTCCTGAAAGCCAGGTGAAGTAGTGAACTATACTGGGACCTGATCAGCCATAGGCACCTTACCCTGCTCCTCAATAATAGGATTCTCCGTTGGACCCACTGGCGGCATAACTGGAACAGTCCCGGGACATCCTTCGTCCCCTAATAGGTACACCGTCCCTTTCCTCCCTCTCCCCTTCACTCTATTGTCTGGAGGTATAGCCCCTCCGCCACTGGCTGATGCCAACACACGCATTCTCACCATCCGTGTGAGAGAATAAAAAAGGATTTAGACTTTAGAACAACATCAAGAACCCGATAAGGAAATGAAAAAGGAGAAGTTTCCTAAAAACCTATATCATCTCGATGATAAGTACAAAGGTCTTTGAACCCATCCACAAGAGTCTACTAGGCCTGCTCATGACTAGTAAGACCTATGTGTACACGGGGCTCTAATACCAAGCTATCCAGACCTAAATTCTGCCATAGGTCGTGATTGCACCTAACGCCCTTGCTAGGCAAGCCAATGTTTAATTACCATAAATATGGATAGTCCATAATATCTCGTAAATGGCATAATAAGCAAAATAAGCGAAAAACGTCTCATAAACAATGTAGAATGCTAAATAACATCACCAAGGTTTGAATATGGCCAAAGCATGAAGCTGGGTACCAAATAAACAAATAGAAACATGACCTGTCGATCTACAACTCCAAAACCCGGTGTCACAAGTGCATGAGCATCTACCGGAATACATAACTCATAAATACATCAACTTCCTGGAATGGAAATAGATAGTATAAATAAGGTAAATAAGGAAGGGGACTCTGTGTGCTATGGATCATATGATAGTACGCAACTCACCGCAAAGTCTCCTCCGCAGCTGCGCCTACGCTCCTGTATGACCACCAGATGGACATGCCTCAGTTCCTGCATGAATTATGCAGAAGTGTAGTATGCGTTTGTAAATAACACACGTACCCAGTAAGTATATAGTCTAACCTCGAAGAAGTAGTGGTGAGAGATCGACATCGACACTTACTAATGGTATGATAATCAGATACAAATGTGAAACTAGATAAGCATAAAGTACGATAAGTAGCAATTAAGCAGATAAAGACGTTCAATATGCTTTTCAAACAAAGGAACCAAACACAGAACCGACAAGTATCAATTACTGTCTCGAATATAGTATACGTGACCAATATCAGGTGTAAATTCCGAATCCGAGTTAAGATGCTCATGTACACACAGATTCCATATCGAAAACATTCTACATAATCTCGCTAAGGTGAACAACGCAATCCTATAAGAGTGGTGATGAGGCGAACAACCCTATCCCATAAGAATACTGAAACATTCGACCGGGTTACGAGACCAACTCATGAATATACGTATGAGTTAAGTAAATCATGAAACTTATGAACAAATGTGTACCATACGAGAGTGAATTCATAATAGAAAGTATAATTCTACGGCTAATCAAGTATAACGCCAAGTCTTAAAATAGTGAAGCTCGGTAAAATTTACGCAAGTTTAGTCTCAGGCTAAATCATGAATTAAAGTATTTACACATGCAAGATTAAGTCACCTAGTACAAATAAAGCATGACATAAGCCTAAGTTACCTGCACACATCAAAATCTAGCATATACACGTACGCTCGTCACCGCTCGTACGTATGTAGATGCCAAAACACATATCATATAGTAGATAAAATACTTATGGGGATAAGTGATGTTCAAACAAAAATGCATATATTTAACCATTTTTGCCTCACATTCTAGTACTTTTAATCATCTTTTGAGTATTAATTATATTAGTTTATGCTTAATATTATATTTTAACTGTGTAGGAATAAAGCGGTGTGAAGATAAAGAGATTTGGAACAAAATTGAATAAAACGCGGAAGAAAAAGAAAGTAAAATAAAACAATTAAATAGAAAAGGACAAAGGGGGGACACCTTTTGGTGTTTGTTCCCCCAAGTGCAAGACAAAAACAAAAGAGGAGTTCCAATTCTTGATTTTGAAACGCCAAAACAAACTTACTGGACTCAACGCAGGGCCAGCGCGAGGTGCTGCCCTGGACATTGGGTGACGGGGTACTCTACTATTTCGTCTGGGACAAGGTTATTTTGGCCCTACACGGTTCCAATTCGTATAAAAGGGATTCTAAACCTAATTTGGAAGGGGGCTAACATAGTTTTGGGAGGAGAACACGCCACTTTGGAGGAGGGAACACACACCACGCTTGGAAGGAGGCTTCTAACTAGTTTTTCTTCTCTTCTCTTCCTTTAATTTCATAGTTTCTTAGTTCTAGAGTTTTGGGTGCTATATGAACGTTGTAGTTTGAAACTTGAATTATTCTTATTATTTTATAATATTGGTTTATTTATTCAATCTTGCACTTAATTATTTGATTGTTTGATCACCAATTAAATACTATCTACGAATCTAGGATTGAACTCGGGAGAAGGAATTCTAGATTGCATATAAGATTGAGTAGAGAGAGATCTTGAACTCGAGCACCGGGAACGGATTTGCGGTTAGGATAGGAATATACCTAATCGCCTTGCTTGGTTACTATACAGGAATTATTAATGCGTTCTTGGTAATTCTAATTCCATAGGAATAATATTAACCCTGTCAATCAATAAAATAGATAAATTAATTAGACAATTTAAGTGGAAAACTCAACAGGATTGTTAGCCAACTCATAGGTCTAGAATATCGTCTCTCATTGAATTCGTCTCTAATATTTGCTAGATTGTTTCTTTTAATTTCTTAGTTTGTTACTATAGATTAGTTGTAGTTAATAATATTTAGAAAATCACTTGAATAGATTAATTGTCTTAGTTAATTTAGTAAATAGTTAATCACAAGTCCCTGTGAGCACGATATCTGGACATACAATCCTATATTACTTGTACGACCACGTATACTTGCGTGTGCGTTTGGGAGCAACAGTAAGTTCCCACTTACAAGGTTAGGCAAGAGACTTACCTCTCTCCGAATCCAAAAATTGGCTCCTACACCACTAATCACCTCAAATCCAATACTGAACAACCCGAAACTAGACAAAGAACATGAAAACCAGTCGAAGAATACTCAAGAACCCATAATTTAGCAATTAGAAGCAGTTCCCAATCCCGCTCGAAAATTCAAGAAAATTCAACCTCGAGCCCGTACGCCCCGATACCAAAAATTTCTGAAAATAAATGTTTCCCATAAATCCACAAACTCAAGTATACAATTTGTTCTACAATCCACGTCCAATTTCGTGGCAAAATTCCCATTTTACCAATTTTAGGCTTCAAACCAAAATTTCATAATTTTCAACAAATTCCATGAATTTCTAGGTCCACAATCTTGTATAATCCAAGTATTAAGCTCAAAATCAATTTGGAATCACTTACCTTGTGTTATATGATTAAAATGGTCTTCACGAATCACCCCAATCTCGGTATTGTGCATGCAAGTGAGTGAAAAATGAGTTGAAGGCCGAGCTTACTTTTTTAATTCACTTGCCAGGTCCTTCTTCACGTTTGCGGCCCTCTGGTCGCATTCACAAGTGATTCCAGTTCCCCAAACCTTCGCATTCGTGGAAGACCCACTGTGTTCGTGAACATCAAATCCTACCAACCCTAGACCCCTTCTTCGCGTTCGCAGTCACCCATCTGCGTTTGCAAAGAGCAACCTGCCCAGCTGCCTTCTCATCGCGTTCGCGAATCCTTGGTCATGTTAACATAGAACAAAACCCCCGGTCCCCCAATTCCTTCCCTGTGTTCATGACCCTCTATTCGTGTTCACCAAGAACAAAGGCTGCCCCCACCAAATCCTCATCCGCGATCATGGTTCCCTTCCGCGATGGCGAAGAACATCTGCAGCATCAGCAGTAGCTACTGTCCAACCTCTGCGAAATGAGTCGAAACTACCCTGGAACTCACCTAAGCCCCTAGGAACCCTATCCCATCATACTAATAAGTCTAAATAGCAATTACAAACTTTTCCCAATATGCGTAACACCAACATTTACCTCAAAACAAGGAATCGTCACTAATGAGTGGTGATTTTACCACTTATTTTAGTCTCTTTTCTTTAGTTTTTGCATCCTTTAATTATAAGATGAGGTAAAATTTGATGTGCATTGCTAGTATTTCAGGTACAATGAGTCTTGAAGATAATTAAAATCAAATAAAGTGGAATTGAGCCAAAAAGAGTTGAAGAAGTGCAAATGCAGTCAGCGATCTCGAATATGAGGAAAAATGTCTGCATCTCCGGGCTCGCATATGCAAGAAGGTTGCTGCATCTATGGAATTGCTAATGCTCTACTAGGATCACACATGCATTTGGGCATCCACATATGAGGACCAACTTCTGTGCTAGATGTCTGCATTTGCGTAGTCGCT
Source organism: Nicotiana tabacum (assembly GCF_000715075.1). Lineage (NCBI taxonomy): Eukaryota > Viridiplantae > Streptophyta > Magnoliopsida > Solanales > Solanaceae > Nicotiana > Nicotiana tabacum. The sequence goes on along the minus strand of NC_134092.1, from coordinate 87,666,190 downwards.
TCTGCAATGACATGTCCACTTCTACGGAATAGCAAGTTTCGCACAAGACTCGTATCTACGAATGAGAATCCGCATCTGTGGAGCCGCACCTACGATGATTCTTCCGCAGGTGCGGCCAATGAGCTTCAGACTAGGACAAATTCATCGTTTCCCAATTCTTGATCCCAAACCCAAATAAACATGACCTGCTCATTTGGAACGTATCTTTGGCTGTCTTTGGCATATCCTTGGACAAATTTACAAGCTTGGATCTAGGGTTTATTGCACACACATACTTGGGGAATGAAGATTTGAATATTTTGGATGAGAAATTCTTAACCTTGTACTCATTTCTTCATTACCTTGTTTTGTATTGGATATCTAAGTGTGTAGTATTTATTCCAATACTTGAATCTTGTTTATGGAAATATTCATTATTAAAGTTTGGATTAAATCTCTTGTTATGCTTATGTATTGTGATTTTTATTAATATTGAAGTGAGTTAATTGTTTCTTTAATTATTCTTGTTCTTTAATATTTCCAAAGGGAGTAGCTAATCCTAGGACTCGCCCATTAACTTCAAATTAATCTTGGAAAAGGTAATTTGGGGTTGGAAAAGATTAATTAACAAGAACTTGAGGCGTGAACCCTCAGTTTATAGATTTTACCTAGGGATAGGATTGAACTACTTGTAGCCATATTTGGATGCACTTAATCTCTTAATTCTTTTAGGGATAATTCAATTAGGAAGTCTTGTTAGTCTTCGGAAGAAGCTAATATAAAATTAATATCCAAGGCTAATTAATATAAACTCGTTCATATTTGTAAAATCGTGAATATATTGGATCGTTACTTGAGTGTGTTCCCAGTGTATCCATGATTGTAGCCATTGATCATCTTACTTTCTTTCTAGGTTAGTTTACATTTTTGCATTTAGACATAAATAGTTTCTCAAAACCCTTGTTAGTGTTTGGATTAGCATAATAAGGATACTGTTTTTACTTGCCTAATCGCCTACATATTATTTGCTGTGGGATTCGACCCCGACTCATAGTTGGATAAATTATATTGCATGCAATCGTGTCTGCTTACTCTTTGAGGAGTGTATTTGGACTTCATCAAAGTTGGCGTCGTTACCGGGGAACAATTTGGATCGTTTAGGTTGTTTGAGAAGTAAGCGTACGTGCTTTGGTCCAAACTTGTGAATATTTATGTAGTTGTTTTCTTATATTTTATTAGTTTCTTGTTTGTTTTATTGTTTATTTTCTTAATTTTTGAAAAATGACATCTTATAATGAAAAATTATCGGATGGTAGTTGTTCATACTTTGATGACCCTTGTCCTTATTGTGGAGGACCACACTCGTGGCAAAATTGTTTAAATTCTCCCGGGGGTGGATTGTGCGCACAATCTCAAACCCATGAATGGAGTATATGTGATAGGTGTGGTGGTCAAAATGGCCATTTGGGCAATTGTGCTTGTTTGTTGTTTCCTTCCCGAACCCTCACTATGACGATTCTACTTTTGGTTTTGACACTTATTGGGATTTGGAAGTGGAAGTAAATGAGCATGGGCAAAACAAAGAGTTTAAACTCATGATGAAGTGCCTACTTGAAGAAGGAAACAAATAGCAAGAAGCCTTAGAGGAGATCCTGGAAAATAGCATCCGAAATGGTTTGTAGCGTGAATCAAGAATTGAACATCCGCCAACCGAATCCATGCTTGTTGGTGATGCCGAGAAAAAAATGGAATTAGAGTCAAGTGGCACAATTGAAAATATGGTTGAAATTGACTATAGTCCGGGGGGAAAAAGGGTGTCAAAATCCCGAAAAAGTTGCAATTTAGGAGGTTATTATCTAATTCTAAGCATTTTTTAACTTTGCAATTTCAAGGTGATATAGGAATTGAGCTGTGTGAATCCATTTGGGAGTGCAAAGGAGAAAGATGAGAGCCATATATCTCGCAATTTGAAGCCATAAGATGACAAAATGACATTCCTCACATAAAAGCTAAGAAATACAAAATGAAGCAAAAGGTGTTCGGATTTTTCATCTACATACCACCCCTAGACGCTCGTGGTCACAAACTTGAGTCCAAGTTAGGTGCCCAATTCATATCCTCCAAGTGTAGAGAAAAGTGGTGAAGTTGACTCGCGCCGTTCCACGACATTAAATGCGGCGTTCGGTGGGAGGCAACCTATCATTTTCTTATTTTTAAGTCGTTTTTGAAATTATCTTTTTTAGAATTGTTTATTATATTATTTTTAACTAATCTGCCAAGTTTCCTATTTTTTGGAGTTGATTTGTGCAGGTTTAGGTGTTGGAGGAACAATAAAACATTGGTTGTCTAGTTTTCTATCTAATCTCTGGTGCAACCTCACCTACAAAAAAGGACCGCATATGCGCTACCGCATAAGCGGAAAAATTGTCGTAGATACGCTTCTTGCATATAAGTGGTTCATTAATCGCAGAAGCGCCTAAATTTATGCAGGTGCAAAATTCGGGTATGTTTAATGAACAAAATCCCTTCTTTCATCGATAAAACGAAACTCTTTTTTCCCAAACTCAAACCCCTCTCATCTCTTGCACACAACTATTGCTCTCACTCTACTACTGCTTTTACTCCACTACTCACAAAGGCAACTCAGGCACGTTAAGTGTTCGATGATATGTTCGAGAGAAATTTATGTGCTAAGTGCCTTAAAATCATGTGTAATCAAGTTGTGTAATCATGTAGTGTACAAATTTAGAAGTCTTGAGTATAAAATTTGTGCCAAAATGTGATTTGAATTGAAAACAAATCGGTCGTGTCTGGGCTTTGAAAATTCTGATGAACACCGTAAGCGAAAGAAAGGCCGCAGATGCTTCCCCGCACCTGCGATTGTTTTTCGCAGGTGCGGAATAAATTGAGCAGTGAAACATTGCAGAAGCAAAAAATTTCCGTAGAAGCGATTCCGCATCTGCGCTTCTTTTTCAGCAGGTGCGGTGACTGGGCTGAAATTGCAAAACCAGTAACTTTGCAACTGAAGCTTCTGGAACCGTTTGGCTTGATTATTTGGCCTTATTGCAGTGTTTTAACTTGCTTAACATGATTCTAAAGACCGACTAACTTGCTTTTGATTTTTTAGATAATTTGAGCTTTAGAAATGGGCCCAAACATGAATGAAATGGGACACATGACCATGAAATAGAAAAAGCCGTGGAAGAGCAATATGACACAAATCGCTTCATGTCCGCTGATTGTCATCGCCATTATCATGACTACCTTCTTACAAAAAAGTTCCTACTTGAAAAGGGGATCTCCGGGTAATGATTGGCCGGGCTACCTTCAGATTTCTATGGCCGTCTACAGACCACTGGCTGGATGTGTTTTATGCCTACTCCATGCGATGCCAATGAGGAATAGGTTCGCGAGTTTTACGCAAACCTTAAGAGTACAAACTTCGACGACCAACAACTCACCATAAGGGGAAAAACAGTGAGATTTGGACCTCAGCAGATCAATGATATTTATGGGCTTCTGAACCATCCACTTGAGCCGGTGCGAGACAACACTACATGCTCAAACGGAGATTGGCTAGCATCTAAACTTTATCCCTCAAACAAGCGAGCGAAGTGGGCCAACAAGAGGAAGGGCTTAAATTCCATGGATTTCATAAATGAGGCCAAGATGTGGATGTACATAATTTGTAGCAGACTCTCACCTTGTGGGAATGTCTCTGATGTTCCATATATCAGGGCACCGATGATCGCATGCATACTTTATGGCATTCCTATAAATATTGGTTATTATATCATTCAGGATCTGAAAGAGTACTTGCTACAACACAGTCCAGGCTTGATGTTCCCGTCGTTGATCAAAGAGTTGTGATGGCGGGCAAATGTTGATAAGCATAGCACCGATCGTTGGTTACCGACTAACAAACCCTTGCATCCTTCGAGAGTGATGAGAGAGGGTAGTGCAATAAAGAGTAAGAAGTAGAAAATCACCACAGTTGCCGGACCAGAGTCCTCACAGGCAATACTGCCCGAAGGACCATTTGGGATGCTTAATTCCCAGTTTGTGTCCATTCGAGACTTAGTGTCACAGCTCCCTAGTGGACCCTCAAAATCCCAGTCTATGCCTGAGTACTGTACTAAAGAAGAAATAAAGACATACCTGGAGACTCAGAAAAAAGAGACAGAGTCTCATGAGAAGTTAGCAACTTCTGTTAGCAGGCTCGAGACAACATATAGCAACATAGCCAAGGCACATGTCGATCTTCAGGCATACTTCACGAAGGAGAAAGAGAGAAACCAGAAGAAGGGAAAATTCATGGTAAAGATGTGGAGAGGCATCAATGCCATCTTCAAATGGGGCAGCCGAACAAGAAGATGCCGGTTAAAGACGAGGATGACAGTGATGGGTGTTATTTCTTGTCCGATGATGATGGTGCTGATGTTACCATTGATGATGAAGCCCATAGCTCTACAAAACAGTGATGAGCCTTTTCCCTCAGTCTGCTAGTCTGATACAGACCTCAGGGAGACCCTCAAATTACTCCTATTTTATTATGATATTATGCAATGAGGATACTGCATCATTTTTAGTTAGGGATGGCTTTAGAGAGTACATCTAAGCTTGACTTGTACCCTTGCCGGACTTATGCTTTTGTAGGATATTATGCGCTCTTGCCGGGCTTGTTTTACTATTATGGATGATCATGTGCCCTTGCCGACTTAGTTTGTGATTGGTGATGTATTTGCGGATTAGTCGCTTTTGTTATTTCATTTTCTTTGGTAGTATTTAGTTTATATTATTTTTATTTCTTTAGTAGTAATATATTTTTTAATAAATCTCCTTGGTTTTTCTTTATGCCACGGTTTTTTCCCGAAGAATATTTTTGTGTTGAATCGTGTGACTTTTCCCTATAATGGATGGCGTGACAACTTTCTTAAGAGAATGAGTCTTGTTTAGTTATGTGGAAACTTTTGGATTGTTCGGTACTAAAAAAATATTCTTTTGCATGTGAGTTGTGAATTTAGAATACCTTTCCCAAATGTTTTTGTTGAAAAATTGAAAAAAGCAAGTTGCATGGGAAAGAATAATTTTTGTGATAATGTTTTGGCCCATTTTGTGACTCTTTGCCCACTGGTTGGCATGATATTGCTCTAATTATTCTTATTAAAAAGTAAAACTGATCCGTCTTGATTAGTTCATGTGCCATGTGTGTTAGTTTTTGTTAAAAAAAAATTCTTGTGATCAATTTTATCATCTAGAACTTGCCCGATTGGTCTTTTAATGCTAATCTTAGTTATGTTTGGTCGGAGGGATAACCTTAGGAATTCTTTGTTATCTTTTTAAAAGCCTCTTTAGCCTTTCGAGCCTACCATTTCATAAATATTATCACTAATAACCCTATTTGAGCCTTTAACCTTTTATTTGGCTACTACATTACAATCCTTTACCCTTTTGTGAGATAATTCCCTCTTTTGCACTCGTCCCTCCTTGAATGTTAAGAATGAGGCTTAAAGTCTAAGTTGGGGGTGTTTGTGTCAATTTGAAAATGGTGAAGATGCATATTATGTGTAGAAGCAAATACCTCGAAGTTGTGTTAAGTGAAAACACTCAAGCTCCAAAAGAAAAGCAAAAAAATATATTTATATATTGAAAAAAGGGAGTCTTGAGAAAATAATAAAGGAAGCACAAGTATAGGGTAGTTACAAAATTCAAGATGGTTCAATGTTGGCAACTAGAGGTCAATAAGGGCTATGTAGTTTAAAAAGAAGCAAAATGCAAAAAGAAAGATAAATGTGAGTAGTGTTCAAGTAATGTGAGTAGTGTTCAAGTAGGGTATAGTCACTTGTATCCTAAATGCTTATCCTACCCATCCCTAAGCCTACATTACAAGCTTAAGAATTCCTTATGGGATCTTTAACCGAATGTTCTTAAATCGGTGGAGAATTAAAATAAGGGCAAGCTTATGTCACGATATTTGTTAACACTTGAAATTCTTTGTTGAGAGTGAGTGACTTTGTGCATTTGTCCCTTGTGTTGTTGTTGTTGTAAATATGATGATTTTGGGACTTTCTTTCTTGTGAGGGAACATGGATTGGTTACATTAATAAATTCCAAATTGAGTAAAATGAGCATATTTAGTGGACTAGTACTTTTGAATCACTTCTTGAGGCATGGTTGTTTTCACTTGATTATTTTGAAACTCCATTGCATTTTTGAGATTGTGTTTTTAAATGAGGGAGTTATTTGGTTGAAGTTCACATGCTTGTAGCCTAATTATTAGTACCAACCAAAGCCATAAATGTTGTACTTAATTGGAGAATGTGATTTGGGAATGATAGCGATGCTTATTGAGATTTAAATGATAGAGCCTCATTGAGTTGCTGGTTTTGATATGCTTGAGGACAAGCAAAAACTTTAAATTGGGGGTGTTGATGAGTGGTGATTTTACCACTTATTTTAGTCTCTTTTCTTTAGTTTTTGTATCCTTTAATTATAAGATGAGGTACTTTTGTAATGACCTGGGCGGTCATTTTGTGTATTGTAGCCCCATTCCCCTATTTATTGCCTCTTATATGTTCATTTGTGGTTATGTGAATTGCCGAGATGGTTCGATTGGTGGGGAAGTTTCGGAGTGAATTGGGACACTTAATCCCAAGGTTGGAAGCATAGTTTGTAAGAGTTAACCGGAGTTTGACTTTTTTTTAGAGACTCCAGAATGGTGCTTTTATGACTCCAATAGCTTTGTATGGTGATTTTAGACCTAGCAATGTGTCCGAATTTGGACTTGGAGGTCCGTAGGTTGATTTGATACTTTTTGGCGAAAGTTGGATAGTTTAAGGTTTTGAAGGTTGAGAGATTTGATCGAGAGTTGACTTTGTTGATACCGAGTTCAGATTTTGGTTCCGGGAGTTGGAATAGGTATTCTGTGTCATTTGGAACTTGCATGCAAAATTTGAGGTCATTCGGAGTTGATTTGATATGGTTTAGCATAAGTTTTGGAAGTTTAAAGTTTATTAGGCTTGAATTGGGGTGCGATTCATGGTTTTGATGTTGGTTTGTGTGATTTGAGGCCTTGATTAAGTCTGTGTTATTTTTTGGGATTGGTTGGTGTGGTTCGACAGGGTCTCGTGGGCCTCAGGTGTATTTTAGATAGGTTTCAGACCATTTTTCCATGTTTTGGAACTGCTGATTCTCAATTCTGGTTTCCTTCTTCGTGGTCGCAAAGAAGAGGACACATTTGCGCGGGGGTGGGGAGGGAGGTAATTCGCTGGCAGGGGTAATTGTTCTTCGCATTTGCGAAGCTTTGGATGGCAGTGGTCATCGCGATCGCACAATGGTTGTCACGTTCGCGTAGAAGGGGGAGTTCAGCAAGGATGTCAGGCGATAAGCCTTCGCGATCGCATAAGGACGCCCACGTTCGTGAAGTGTCAGAATGGGTGTGCATCGCGTTCGCGACCTGGGTCTCGCATTCGCGTAGGGTATTTCTAGGGCAGTGATTAATTGTGCTTCGCAACCGCAATGTAGGTTTCGCGATAATATACTTGGGCAACCTATTTTACATCTCTATTTCAAGGGTTTGGTTATTACATCACATTTTGAGTTAGAGATCTCGTTTTTGGGCGATTTTGGAGGGGTTTTCACGATTTGGATTGGGGTAAGTATTTTTGACTCAGATTTGTTCATTTTTCATGATTCTCTCTTTATTTTTAGCATTTAATTGGTGAATTAAAGTGAAGAAATGGGGAATTGTAGTAAACACTTTCCTAAAGTAAAAATTGAAGACTTGAAGGTTTATTTGGGGTTGGAATCGGAAGCAATTGGTACGATTGAACTCGTAATTAAATGGGTGTTCGGAGTTTGTGAGTTTGACCGAATTTTGGGGGGCCGGGGTGTGGGCCCTGGGTTGACATTTTTGGTTGACTTTTTAATTTTGATAAAGATCAAAGCTTTATTGTTTGGAGTTGTCTTCTATGCCATTATTTGATGATATAACATTGCTTGTCACCTAGACTCGAGTCGTTCAGAGGCCGATGAGCGTACGAAGGTATTTTTGGAATATTGATTTATGCGTTTTGAGGTAAGTAATATACCTAAACTTAGATTTGAGGATACTTATCCATGGGAACTATGTTATTTGTGATGTGTTGGGGTGACGCACATGCTAGGTGACAAGCGTGCACCGGAGTATTCATGATCCGAGTGGACTTTAGACTATTACTGAACTTGTTTTGGTATCACGCCTTGTATATCCATGTTTTCTCTAGTTTCTTAATTATTTGAGCTATGGTTCATGTTAGAAATCAAGATTAGGCTATGTGATTAATTGGTTGAGACATAATGGGGCTATTTCTGTCATTTTAAGCTATTTGTTTTAACTATAGTTTGACAACCAATCATGATTCTTCATTTGTATATCATATTAGAGTCTCTGTACTTTATTCATTGTTACATCAAGTTGTTGTTGTTTTCCATATGTGATACTGTTTGGGCTGAGTGATATGAGATTTGTGAGCCCTTGAGACTTGAGAGGTTGATGACTGAGGTGGGCTTTAGAGTTGTGTTGAAAGTGTTATTTGGATCGGGTTGTGCACCGCAACAGGTCATATTGGCTTTACTGTTATTTGGATCGGGTTGCATGCCACAATATTCCATATTGGATTTTGATTAGCTTGGGCAGGATCCGTCCCTCCGGAGTCTGACATACCAGTAGTGAGCGCAAGCACAGTGAGATATACATGTCCTTTGGTAAGGGGCATTGATACCAAACACTCGTACAATGCTGAGTGATTGTGTGTGTGATGATGTGGGCATTGAGTCAGGCACCTTGAGTGTTCTAAGAACGAGAGTACTTGAGGATACCATCGTGAAATCATTTACTTGACATGCATATTTGACATGTAGGTATAAAGATATATTTTCCTCATATTAGCTGGTAAGTGAAATGTTCTTATCCGTATTGGACTTTAATTGTTATACTTGGAAGCATGTCTAAATTCATGTGATGTGAACAAGCTGAATATGATAATTCCTTTGAGTTATTTACTATGGCTGTCATCATTATATCCTTTGTTGTTGTTGGTATTGGACTCTGACTGTTTCATCTGAGCTCGTCACTACTTTCTGCCCAAGGTTAGGTTTGTTACTTATTGAGTACATGTGGTTTGTTGTACTCATACTACACTCTGTACTTTGTGTGCAGATCCAGGTACTTACAGACGTGGTGATTGCTAGAGTTGTGTTGGTACCAGTACTTGAGAGACTACGAGGTAGCTGCTATTACGTCCGCAGACCTTGAAGTTCTCTTTCATCTATCTCCTTTGTTACTGTTCTATTGTCTAGACATTTGTATTGAGGAATTGGCTTTGTATTTTGATATTTAATAGTGCTCATGTACTCGTTGACACCAAATCATTGGGATGGTAGTAGCAGTGTTGTTTTTGCTTTCTCAGTTATTTCATGATATTTTCGCCGTTGAGTTCATTAAACCTTTTTTTTATCAAATTCGTTGTTATTTTGTAATTGTTGGCTTTCCTAGCAAGTAGCGTTAGGCACCGTCGCAGATCCAATGGGAGTTGGGTCGTGACAAGTTGGTATCAAAGCACTAAGTTGCTTAGGTCTCACGAGTCAAGTGCAAGTTTAGTAGAGTCTTGCGGATCGGTACGGAGATATCTGTACTTATCTTCGAAAGGCTAGCGAACTGTTAGGAAAACTTCACATTCTTGCATTTTTGTCGTGGGGGTTTGTTATTTTTGAAGTTGAACCTTGACTCTTCTATTCTCTCACAGATGGTGAGGGCACGTGCGACCGGATCAGGTGAACGACCACCAATGCCACCAGTTAGGGGTGCGAGAGACGGGGGCCGCGACAGAGGCCGAGGTGGGGCTCGAACTACAACTTGGGTAGTGCCTGTGGAGCCACCAGTTGCTCCAGCTGAGGAGCAAGTTACGATATTGTTGAGCTGGTGGGACCAGCTCAGACACCAGCGGTACCTATTGTTATTCCTGGTCTTCAGGAAGCTTTGGCTCAGATTTTGACCGTGTGCACAAGCTTGGCTCAGGCGGTTTCAATGCCACTTGCACCAGCTACCGCACAGGCGGGGGGAGGAGCCCAGACTCCCGCCGCCATGCATCTTGTTAACCAAATTAGATATATATTTGTGTATAAGCTTATTTGGATTTTTATGGTTTTTCCTGAAAGTATTTTGGTTGTTATACATTTTACTACAGTCTTATGCTCAAGCTACATTGTAAACGGTTTTTCATTTTCATTGTTCTAGACATAAAGAGTTTGTTCTCTATCTTTGTGTGGATTCTCTTTATTCGGAACGCTTTATTGAGTAGGGTACATTCCCCGAATCTCTTTATGTTATTTGGGAATAATTTTAGGCATTCTTTTGAAATTAATATTCTTACATTTATTCTTTGCCATTTGTTTGTTTCGGAAGTGTAGTGTTATTATATATATTTTAACTCATTTGTTTTGTGAATGATACTTTCCATATGTATTTTGATGACTTTTTTGTTTAATATTCCTATTTGTTGATTAATACTTTGAAATCATTAGTTATTCATATTGTATATTCTAAGATAGTTCTTTCCCATCTTTATCCATTACTTTAAACAAGTTTTCTTTATATTTTATCCATTTATTAAAAACAATTGACCTTTAGGTGCTAATCAATTCTTTTCAAGTTTGTTCTTATGATTCAAATTCACTTAGTTAATTTATAAACAATTTACTTATTGCTACATGTTTGATACATTTATTGAATCATTAAAAGACATAATTCCCATATACTTTCATTCTTTATATGCATCCTATTGCATAAGTATTTATGTTTGGGCATGTGATATTCATATTCAATTACTTTTCATTTCAAGTCACTTTTTTTTTTATTATAATTCTTGTAAATATTGAATCCTTTTTTACTTACTCTATTTACTATATAAAACTTTTGAAGATAATTCTTCCCCACTTATGGCCAATTACTTTAAAAGCAAGTTTCCTTTTCTTACACTTTAGCCTCTCACTCAAAATAATTTACCCGTAACATGCATTCTTTAAGTGCATTTCCTTTCATATTATTCAACTTATACTAAAATACCATTCTTTAATATCCTTTTTATACTTTAACATACTACATTTTGTTGCGCATATATTTTGTCAAATATTTTGCTATTCTTATCTAGAACTCACTTTATACTTGGCTTATCTTTTGGAATACGATTCCCTTGTCCACATTAAATATATTTCATACGAGTCAATATATCTTAATCATTTCATTTCAGAAACACCAAAAATGCTTGCATACTTCATCCACACATAATTCATTACATATTTAATATCATTACTGTACGTTCTAGTACACTTTAATCATTCTTTTATTCTTTGTAATAGTTGTGAGTATTTGTCAATCATTTTTTTGAACCTTTCCCTCATTTATTTGATTGATTCCACATGAACCATATTTTGTGGATCTTGAGGGATGCCTAACACCTTCCCCTCGAGATAACTTGAACCCTTACCTAGAATCTAAACGGTTTCACAGACCATAATCAAATGTACATTACATAGTGTAGTATAGGTGTCCTAGTATACCTTAAATACTAGGTGGTGACTCTGAACTTTAATTAACTTTGTAGAGTACTATAAGTTGTAGTTTGTTTTATCTTGTGCAAAATAGGGTGCAACAGTCACTCACATCATAACAGAGGTAGTCCTTTTAGGCCCTCTTAGATGGCTCAACAGGTTCCTCGTGGTTCATCAGCTAGCCACGATTCATACAACACTCATCGGTTCAGTCATCTTTCAGTAACTTCCAGCTTAGAGCTCGTATCATGCTCCATCAGTTCAGGGTTCGTTTGTACCGAGTTCTACCAGTGGTTATTCTTGCTCTTAGGGTTCGATTCAAGCCCCACAGTATTCCCAGTTCGAGGTTGTTACAAGTGTGGGGAGTTAGGACCTGTGAGGAGGTTTTTCCCTATTTTATTGGAGGCCCCGTGCAGTATAGAAGTCAAGCTATGACTGCCGCACCAGTTACTGCACCACCCGCTCAGCCAGTTCAGGGTGGAGGTCGTATGGGTCGAGGTCGCCCTAGAGGGGGAGGTCCGTCAGATGGTGGTCAAGCTCGATGCTATCCCGCCATGCCAGAGGTAGTTTCTTCTGATGCTATGATCACATATATTGTTTCAGTGTGCCACAGGGATGACTCGGTATTATTTGACCCTGGTTCCACTTATTCATATATGTGATCATACTTTGCTTGTTATTTGGATATGCCTCGTGATTCCTTAGTTATGCCTGTTCATGAATCTTTGTCGGTGGGCGATTCTATCATTGTGGACCACGTATATCGGTCGTGTGTGGTGACTATTAGGGGCTATGAGACCATATTTGTTCTTTTACTACTTAGCATGATTGATTTTGACGTGATTTTGGGCATGGATTGGTTGTCACCACATCACGTTATCCTTGAATTTCACGCAAAGACCGTGACATTGGCGATGACGGGGTTGCTGAGGTTGGAGTTGCGAGCTCCTTGGATCATGTTCCTAGTAGAGTGATTTCATGTTTTAAGGCTCAACGGATAGTTGAGAAGGGATGTTTGGCGTACTTGGCCTTCTTGAGGGATCTTAGTGCTGATACTCCTACCATTGAGTCAGCTTTGGTAGTGAGAGATTTCCCAGATATGTTTCTAGTAGATCTGCTGGGCATGCCACCCGACAGGGACATTGATTTTTGTATTAACCTGGTGCCGGGCACTCAGCCCATCTTTATTTCACTGTATCATTTGACACCTATAGAGTTGAAGGAACATTTACAAGAAATACTTGATAAGGGGTTCATTCGGCCTAGTGTGTCACCTTGGGGTGCGTCAGTTCTATTTGTGAAAAAGAAGGATGGTACATGAGGATGTGTATTGACTACATGAAGTTGAACAAAGTTACTATTAAGAACAAGTACCCTCTACCGTGCATTGATGACTTATTTGATCAGCTTTAGGGTGCTAGAGTATTCTCGAAGATTGATTTGAGTTTGGGGTATTATCAGCTGAAGAACCAGGATTCAGATATTCCGAAGACAACTTTTAGGACCTGATATGGTCACTATGAGTTTCTGGTGATGTCTTTTGGGATGACCAATGCCCCAACAGCCTTTATGCACTTGATGAACAGTGTGTTCCAGCCATATCTTTATTCCTTCATCATATTATCATTGATGATATATCGGTGTATTCACACATCTAGGAGGATCATGAACATCATCTGAGGATCGTGCTCCAGACCTTGAGGGAGAAGAAACTATATACTAAATTCTCCAAGTGTAGTTTTGGCCTGACTCAGTGGCATTTTTAAGGCATGTAGTGTCTAATGAGAGGATTAAGGTAGATCCTAAGAAGATTGAGGCATTTCAGGGTTGGCCCAAACTGTCTTCTTCTACTGAGATCTAGAGTTTCCTTGGTTTGGTCGGGTATTATCGCTATTTTGTGAAGGGTTCTCGTCCATTGCCGCATATTTGGCTTGATTGACCTAGAAGGGTGCCCCATTCAGGTGGTTTGAGGAGTGTGAGGAGAGCTTTTAGAAGCTCAAGATTGCCTTGACTACAACTCTACTTCCAGTTTTGCCTTCGGGATCGGGTTCTTATACAGTTTATTGTGATGCTTCATGAATTGGCATTAGATGTTTATTTATGCAGGAGGGTAGAGTGATTTCTTATGCTTCGCATCAGTTGAAGACCCATGAGAAGAACTACCCTATACATGATTTGGAGTTGGCAGCCATTATTCACGCATTGAAGATTTGGAGGCACTATTTCTACGGTGTGTCTTGTGAGGTATTCACCGATCACATGAGTCTACAACACTTATTCAAGCAAAAGTATCTGAACTTGAGGCAATGGAGGTGGTTAGAGCTACTAAAGGACTATGATATTACCATTCTTTATCACTCGGGAAAGGCCAATGTGGTAGCCGATGCCTTGAGTAGGAAGGCTGAGAGCATGGGGAGTCTTGCATATATTCCAATTAGGGAGAGACCGTTAGCATTGGATGTTCCGGCCTTGGCTAATCAGTTTGTGAGGTTGGATATGTCGGAGCCTAGTTGGGTTCTTGCTTGCATGGTTTCACGATCTTTTTTGTATGAGCGCATCAAGGTGTGTTAGTATGATGATCCCCAATTGCTTGTCCTAAAGGACACGGTGCAACACGTTGTTGCCAATGAGGTTACTATTGGTGATGATGGGGTATTGAGGATGCAAGTGTCATGCCCCAACCTCAGGAAGCGCGACCGGCACTCAACCGAGTGAACCCGGTCGAGCAAGAATGTTAGATACTTTTTACCCAACTCACCCATGATCAAGAGAAGACATGATTTCATTAATTAGACATTAGAAAGATCATATGTACGATACTAAATTGTCTCATTGGTTACATCATTTTTAAGTTTCAAGATACACACATTCTTATGATTCGAGTGGAACAAGAGATCAAATACAACATAATCTGTTTGACTTTTCTAGCACCCATGTACAACCCACATAGTATATACGGAGCCTCTAAAAGATGCAAAATAGTGTTATGATAGTGCCGGCAACAAGGCCCCGGATATACCTCGAGACGACATAATAATATGAACAAAAGATACAATATGTGACTCCGGGATGAGGTGGGGCTCACCAAGTCTGCTGGGAAGAGGATGTACCACTATCGTTGATCAACGTTGCCTGCTATGGAACCACTTGTATCCATTTGAAGATGCAGCGCCCCCGACAAAAGGGATGTTAGTACTGTCGAATAGTACTAGTATGTAAAACTAAACACCATCTCAATAGAATGAATAATAATACAAGGGGGAACAATCAAGAATTCAATAAGAGCTTCAAATAATACTAAAACATCAAGTTAAGGATCACATAAGTTTTCAAGTCTGTCTTTAGTGACGATATACCACAATTCACAATACCACCGTATTCTTACACGGAGTCCGATCACGACCAGATCGGCTAGGTTTTCTCATTTGAGACATCAACCATAACCAAAATTTCAATTATATCTTCCAGCATAGTTACCACCATGTATGCGGCATGTCGTCCGATCACGGCCCGATCGGCTAGGCCATCTCACCTGAGACATTACCTTTTTCAGTCAATCATCACACATCATACTTATTTCATATCCTTTCGATTCATTGGCACTAGTGGCCACAATTATAAAGTCAATCTTGGCACTTGGCCGTATTTCATAATTCCAGTTCCCCTTTCCGCATTCAAACATCATTATCATTATCAACAACAATAAGGCTTTCCATTCAAGACATTAAATACACATATGAACAATTTGGGAATCTTAAGCACATAGAGGCTTTTCATACAATTTGGCATAACATCCTTTATTTGATCTTGACTTGAAGTCTTAACATTGTTAACACATATTCTATATTTTGAACACATACTCAAATGATAAGGTGACATGATGAAGCATTTACAAGACATATTGAGCATATATCCTTCAACACAAGCACATTCAGAATAGCCAATTCTATTATGATCAATTTGGGACTTACACAAATTACATGAACACCGTGGGATTCGATTCTAAGAATAAGGGGGTTTAGCCAACTTACCTCAATTGAGCTTCCTTTAAACATTAAAATGTTCCGGAATTCTTAGCACTACTATCTATTCTAGAATTATAACAAGTTAGACCAAAATTAGAAAGATGGTCATGATTCTAGCTCATTTGAGCACATTATCAAACACTAGGTGTGCATTAATATTTTTAAGGCTCTTTTAGGAAAGATTCTATCATTCCTCAACCCATTCGCTACCATTTTCTTGCTCACAACCTTCCCACATACTTCAAGAATACATGCATGCAAGATAACAACCCCCACACCCAATAATTGTCTTTCTAATTATCCCATTTTTAGTAGATTTTCAAAATTAAGAGCTAGGGCATAGATTCTTACCTTTAAGATGGGGACTTTCTTGAATTTCAAGGATTGAGCAAGAATTGTTGGATGTTAGGTTGAAGGTTACTTCCCCACTCTAAGAACTCTTTCTCACTCTAAAAATATCAGAAATATGCTCAAAAATGGACTATGGCATATGTTTTAACGAAATAGGGTCGGGTTTAAAACCTCCCAAAATGAAGCCCCGGGACAGGATCTGCGGTCGCATATGCGATCGCAGAATGGATATGCGGTCCGTATATCGGCCGCACAATTTGGTGCCAAAAACTGTAAAAAATCTGCCTGGGTCTACGGTCGTTATGCGGCCCACAGACCTGTTCTGTGATTGCATAATGCACCGCAGAACCTCCCTCCGCAAAAATGCTAAGGTTGATAGTACGACAAAAGTGCGGCCTGCGAAATGGTTGTGCGGTCGCATAACTGGCCGCGAAATTGACATAAAAAATGGCCCAAGTAGTTGCTTCACTCAGCGGCCATTCTGCAGGCTGTAGAGTGATTATGCAGCCGCATAATGGGCCGCAGAAATGCCTATTTCTTCCAAATATTTTCCTTCAACTCCCCATTGCACTGTTCAATCCAAAAAGTCCAAACCCTAGTTTGTTTAGGATAACATTTCACGGGGCCTTACAACAGGGTCGGGTTTGTGTTCTGAATGTAGATGGGTTGTGTGAGTTGATACTAGAGGAGGCCCATAGTTCACGTTATTCCATTCATCCGGGTGCCGCGAAGATGTATCATGATTTGAGGCAACACTATTGGTGGCGGAGGATGAAGAAAGATATTGTTGAGTATGTTGCTCGGTGTTTGAACTATCAGCAAGTAAACTACAAGCATGAGAGACTCGGTGGTTTGCGTCAAAGGCTTGATATTCTGGAGTGGAAGTAGGAGTGTATCACGATGGATTTTGTAGTTGGACTTCCATGGACCTTGAGGAAATTTTATGCAGTATGGGTTATTGTGGATAGACTGACAAAGTCTTCACATTTCATTCCAGTTGTGATTACCTACTCTTCAGAGAGGCTGGCTCATATTTACATTCGTGAGATTGTTCGCCTTCACGGTATGCCCGTGTATATCATTTCGTACCGAGGCACTGAGTTCAGGTCGCAACTTTGGAGATCAATGCAATAAGAGTTAGTGACACATGTAAATCTAAGTATAATTCATCCCTAGATGGATTAGCAGTGCGAGTGCACTATTCATATCTTGGAGGACATGTTGTGTGTCTATGTTATTGATTTCGGAGGTGCATGGGATCAGCTTCTTCCATTAGCAGTGTTCGCCTACAACAATAACTTTCAATCAAGTATCCAGATTGCTCATTATGAGGCCTTATACGAGAGGCAATGTCGTTCTCTTGTTGGTTGGTTTGATCCTGGGATGGCTAGGTTATTGGGCACTGATTTGATTCATGATGCTCTGGAGAAGGTGAATTTTATTTAGGAGTGGCTTCGTACAACATAGTCCAGGCAGAAGTGTTATGCTGACAAGAAGGTTAGTATTGTTGCATATATGGTGGGTGAGAAGGTTCTGCTAAGAGTTTCACCCATGAAGGGTGTGATGAGATTCGGGAAGAAGGGGAAGTTGAGTCCTCGATATATTGTCCCTTTTGACATGCTTGAGAGAGTTGGAGAGATGTCCTACAAACTTGCCTTGCCACCTAGTTTATCGGGTGTTCACCTAGTGTTTCATGTATCTATGTTCCGGAAGCATTATGGTGATCTGTCACATGTCTTGGAATGCAGCACGATGCATCTAGATGAGGATTTGACTTATGATATGGAGCCAGTGGCCATTTTGGACCGGCAGGTTTGAATGTTGAAGTCAAAGAATATAGCGTCAATAAAGGTGCATTGGAGAGGTCAGCCAGTCGATGAGGCTAATGGGAGACCTAGCAGGAGATGTAGAGCAGATATCCTTACCTTTTTGAGACGCCAGGTATGATTCTAGACCCGTTCGAGGATGAATGTTTGTTTAAGAGGGGGAGAATGTAACGACCCATATGATCATTTTGTGTATTGTAGAATTTTCCCCTATTTATTGCCTCTTATATGTTCATTTGTGGTTATGTGACTTGCCGGGATGGTTGAATTGGTTTTGGGGAAATTTCAGAGTGAATTGGGACACTTAGTCCCAAGGTTAAAAGCCTAGTTTGTATGAGTTGACCAGAGTTTGAGTTTTGTGTAG
The DNA here is from genome assembly GCF_000715075.1 of Nicotiana tabacum. Taxonomy (NCBI): domain Eukaryota; kingdom Viridiplantae; phylum Streptophyta; class Magnoliopsida; order Solanales; family Solanaceae; genus Nicotiana; species Nicotiana tabacum. The sequence goes on along the minus strand of NC_134092.1, from coordinate 87,648,056 downwards.
ATGACTCCGGAATTGTATTTTGATGATTCCAATAGATTCGTATGGTGATTTTGGACTTAGGCGTGTGTCCGGATTTGAAGGTCCGTAGGTTGATTTGATGATTTGGCAAAAGTTGGAAAGTTGAAGGTTTGGAAGGTTGAGAGGTTTGATCAAAAGTTGACTTTCTTAATATCGGGTTCAGAGTTTTGGTTCCGGGAGTTGGAATAGGTCCGTTGTGTCATTTGGAACTGGCGTGCAAAATTTAAGGTCATTCAGAGTTGATTTGATATGGTTCGGAATGAGTTTTGGAAGTTTAAAGTTCATTAATTCATTAGGCTTGAATTGGGGTGCGATTCGTTGTTTTGATGTTGGTTTGTGTGATTTGAGGCCTCGATTAAGCCCGTGTTATGTTTAGGGATTGGTTGGTGTGATTTGACGGGGTACCGGGGGGCCTCAGATGGGTTTCAGACCATTTCTCCATGTTTTGTAACTGCTGATGCTCTGTTCTGGTTTCCTTCTTCGTGATCGCGAAGAAGAGGTCGCATTTGCGGAGGGTAATCTGTTGGCAGGGGTGATTGTACTTCGCGTTCGCGAAGTAGTGACCGCGTTCGTAAAGCTTTGGATGGCACTGGTCATCGCGATCGTGCAAGGGTTGTTGCGTTCGTGTAGAAGAGGGAGTATAGCTGGGATGTTAGGCTGTAAGCCTTCATGATCCCGTAAGGATGCCCGCGTTCAAGAAGAGTCAGGATGGGTGTGCATATCTATACGGCCCCGTAAATGTTCGCCAAGAAATTTAAAGTTTTGTAATGCCAAGGTAGACTAATGTGTATGAGGGTTGTAGAACCGCGATACAGACTTTTTGGGTTGAAGAATGCACTGAAGTGTTGATGGGAATTTTTGACAGATGAAGGCGATTCTGCGGTAAATCTCGCGATTGTAGAACTGTTCCACGGAACGCATAAGCTTCGCAGAGTGGAACAGAAAATGGATAAATTTTGAAAAACAATTTTGCTGGCCGCATAATGATTTTGCGGGCTGTATAACCATTATGCTGGCCGCATAAAAATTCTGCTGCCCACAAAATCTATTCTGGTACCCACATATCTATTCTGCTGGTCACATATCAATTCTGCTACCACATATTTGCACCACATAATTGACTTCGGGGGACATTTTTGGAAATTTCTTTATCCGACCCTATTTTGATATAAGGCCTTAGGGGGTCATTTTACAAGATAAAATATGATATTTTTAGAGAGAAGTGAGTATCTTAGAGAGAGAGGGAGAAGACCTAGCAATTTTATTCATCCAATCTTGCCCAAAATCTTCAAGAATCATGGAAGCCACTCCCTAAACCATCATCTATCCGGGTAAGTCACTCTCCTAAGTTTTATGCAAGAAGTTATGGATTTATGTATGTTATGGGGTTAGAGATAGGCCATGCATGCGACATTAGGAAGAAGGGATTACCCTTGTAGAGCTTTGTAGTCAATTTTTCATAATAGGCGTTTGACAAAATTCCCAAGAGACTTATGTCATGAGAATCCTTCTAATTATTATCCGATTTTCGCTATCTTCCTATATATTGATATTGATAGAGGTTTTGGGACGTTGTAGTACCTTAAGGAAAGCTCAAACAAGGTATGTTGGCTAAACTACTCTCTTAGAATTGAATTCCATGATGTTCCAGTAGGTTTCAAGTATGGTTGGTTCAAGTTCCTTATTCCCATGTTCCGAGTTGTTCCCAATAAATTCAATTGTCCCGAGTAAGCAAAGTGTCGAGAATTATGTATTCAAAATGTGTTCCAAATGTTCCTATCACATTGTTTTATCCTTCGGGAATGTGTTCAAGAATGATATGTGTATTAAAATGTTATGGCTTTGAGCCGTGTTTCAAATGAAAGTCTATTATGCTTAACTTAGAAACAATACTCCATGCGTCTAAAACTCCTATTTCTCATATGTGTACCTAAAGTCTTGATTGAAAATGCCTTGTTGTTGATAATCTATAAAGATGCTTGAAAGAGAAAGAAGTGAGTTAGAGATGTAAAGCGTGGCCACCTTGCCAATAATGAAAGTTATACTTGTGGACAATGGTGCTAAGGAAATGAAATGATGTGAGAAAGGTTATGAAATGATCCTTGATTCAACTGTTCCAAATTGACTTCGAAAATAGATTTGCCTAAAAGCTTATGTACTCAAGTCATGCCCAAATGTGGTTGTTTTAACTAATGCTATACTTTGTAAGTATTTCCAATGTGTTTTGAGCTCTTATATATTCATGAGTTGAAATTAGATATTTCCCTTTTGGGGAAAAGTATTTCAAGAATAAATGATGTCGTTTATGATTTTAACTTGTGCTTCAATTGCCAATCATTTTACTCAATTTCTTGGAAAGAAATTCATTATGTTTAAAGTCTTTATTACTAATGAACCTAAAGTTGTGATTTCTAGAATATTCTATCTGTTGATATTTATGATGATGATCCATGAAAGGAAAGAAATGAAAGTGTGGAATATGAAATATGGCCATTGTGCCATGAATGAAGAATCATATGTATGACCAAGAGAGCCAACAAAATAATGATATTGTAAGTGGTTGAAAGTACAAATGAGGCTATAAATGGTGTGAAAGGTTATGAGGTAAATGCAATTGTATTTATCTTTCCCTTGTATGAAAATCAAAAATATTTTTGGGAGTAAAGATAGTCACCGAGGAAGGGTAGGTTAAAATAACCTAACCCCAAAACTACACGTGCCGGTGTAGGAGTGCATTGTGATTATTCCCCTTATTTGGGATGAGATTGATGTGATGAGATTATTCCCCTTATTTGGGATGAGATGATTGCTAGCAGAATGTGATGTTGACCCACACGACATTGTGGTGAGATGGATTAGCTAATCGGGCTGAGATCAGACGCCATCTCGCGTACATGGTGGTGTTGTGATTGTGATTACACCTCCAACCGCACATATTGGGGTGAGGCGGCAGGCCGCTTTGTGTAGATATTGTTGTGATTTTGATTGGATGTCTCTGGTGAGATGTCTTAATTAATCAGGCTGAGATCGAACTCCGTGCTAAAAGTACGACGGTATTGTTATTTGATGTCTCTTGTGAGATGGCTTGGCCGATCGGGCCGTGATCGGACTCCGTGCTAAAACTATGGTGGTATTGTGATTGGATGTCTCTGGTGAGATGACTTAGACGATCGGGACGTGATCGAATTTCGTGCTAAATTCACGGTGGTATATCAGTACTAAGATCTCCCAACCAAAAATAATATTATCTTCATACTTTGATTATCATCTTCACTGTATTATCTTCGTATTTTGAAAATTATTATGTTTTAACTTGGCATTTGGATATCATTGATCATTGCTTGCTGTTTCCATGGTCTTCCCTTTCTTATATTGGCATTCTATTTCTAAAGAGGACAATTAGCATTACATACTAGTACTATTCCATATGTACTAACGTCCCTTTTGCCGGGCACGCTACATCTTCAATGGATGCAAGTGGTTCATCAGCGGGCAGCTTTGGTCCTCGTTAGCATTTACTCCCTATTCAGCAGGCTTTGGTGAGCCCTACTTTATTTCGGGCCTGATGTCACTTCATGTTGTACTTTGCATTTTTAGGTATAGCTGGGGCCTTGTTGCCAACACTTCCATACTACTCTTCTGTTGTACTTAGAGGCTCCGTAGACATATTGTGGGTTGTACATTGGTGTTGGGAAAGTCAAAACTAGAAATATTGTATTTGTATCACAAGTTCCACTTCAAACTATAAATATGTAATATATTTTGGGAATTATAAATGAAGCTACTAATGGTGATGGAATTGGTGTTGATTATGAAATCCTCTCAACATTTAAATAATGGAATACATCTCTATTCTATTCATGGGCAAGGTCGGGTAGAAAGTATATAGAAGGCTTGCTTGACCGGGTTATCTTGGTTGAGTGCTGGTCGCACTCCCCGAGGTCGGGGCGTGACAATCTCATTCGTGACCTGGGTCTCGTGTTTGCGTAAGGCTATTTCTGGGGAAGTGATTAATTGTGCTTCGCGATCGCAACATAGGTCCCACGATCACGATGAATACACCCGGGCAGAGTATTTAACATCTCTATTTTGAGGGTTTGGTGATTATATCATATTTTGAGTTATAGAGCTCGGTTTTGGGCAATTTTGGAGGGGTTTTCACGATTTGGATCGGGGTAAGTGTTTTTGACTCGGATTTGTTCATTTTTCATGATTCCACCTTTGTTTTTAGCATTTAATTGGTGAATTAAAGTAAGGAAATGGTGGATTTTAGGAAAAACTTTCCTAAGGTAAAAACAAAGGATTTAAAGGTCGATGTGAGGTCAGAATTAGATGAAATTAGTATAGTTGAAATCGTAATTGAATGGGTGTTCGGAATTTGTGAGTTTGACGTGGTTTCAGGGTGCGAGCCTGGGGCTGACTTTTTGATTTTGATAAATATCGAATCTTTATTGTTTGGAGTTGTTTCCAACGATATTAGTTGATGATATTACGTTGTTTGTGACTAGACTCTAGTCGTTCGGAGGCCGATTCGCGTGGGAAGGGCTTTTTGGAGTTTTGATTTGCGCATTTTGGGGTAAGTAACATATCTAAACTTTGATTTTAGGGTAATTATCCTTGGGAACTATATTGTTTGTGATGTGTTGGGGTGACACACATGCTAGGTGACGGGCGTGCGCCAAAGTATTCATGATCCGAGTGGACTTTAGCCTATTACCGAACTTGTTTTGGTATCACGCCTAGTTATATCCATGTTTTCTCTACTTGATTGATTATTTGAGCTATGGTTCATGTTAGAAATCATGATCAGGCTATGACATTAATTTGTTGAAACATAATGGGGTTATTTATGTTGTTTTGAGCTATTTGTCTTAACTATACCTATACACCAAATCATGATTTTTCATTTGCATATAATATCTCAGTCTCTGTACTTTATTCATTGTTACATCATGCTGTTGTTGTTTTCCATATGTGATACTGTTTGGGCTGAGTGATATGAGATTTGTAAGCCCTTGAGACTTGAGAGGTTGATGACTGAGGTGGGCCTTAGAGGTTGTTGAGAGTGTCATTTGGATCGGGTTGCGCGCTGCAACATACTATATTGGCTTTATTGTTATTTGAATTGGGTTGCACGCAACAACATGTCATATTGGCTTTTGATTAGTGCTTGGGCAGGATCTATCCCTCTGGAGTCTGACATGCCAGCATTTAGCGCATGCACAGTGAGATAGACACGTGCTTTGGTGAGGGGCATTGATGCCAGGCACCCGTACAGTGCTGAGTGATTTTGTGTGTGTGATGAAATGGGCATTTGAGGCAGACAACTTGAGTGTTCTTAGAGTGAGAGTACTTAAGGATATCACCGTAGAATCATTAACTTGGCATGCATATTTGACATGCAGGCATAGAGATGTATTTTCCTCATGCTAGCTGGTAAATGAAATCTTCTTATCCGTGATGGGCTTTAATTGTTATACTTGGAAGCATGTGTATATTCCTGTGATGTGAACGAGATGAATATGATAATTCCTTTGAGTTATTTACTATTAATGGCATCATTATGTACTATGTTGTTGCTGGTATTGAACTCTGACTGTTTCGTTCTATCTCGTCACTACTTTCAGCCCAAGGTTATGTTTGTTACTTATTGAGTATATGGGGTCAGTTTTACTCATACTACACTCTACACTTCGTGTGCAGATCCAGGTACTTCCGAACGTGGTGATTACTAGAGCTGTGTTAGTACCAGTACTTGAGAGACTATGAGTTAGCTGTTATTACGCCCCCAGATCTTGAAGTTCTCTTTCATTTATTTCATTTGTTACTGTTCTATTGTCTAAACAACTGTATTGAGGAATTGGCTTTATATTTTGATATTCCATAGTGATCATATACTCATTGACACCAGATTATTGGGATGGTAGTAGCATTATTGTTGTTGTTTTCTCAGTTATTTCATGATATTTTTGCTGTTGTGTTTATTAAGCCTTGTTTTATGAAATTCGTTGTTATTGTGTGATGTTGGCTTGCCTAGCAAGTAGTGTTAGGCGTCGTCACGGCTCCGGTGGGAGTTGGGTCATGACAAATTTATGGTGTGCATTGCTAGTATTTTAGGTACAATGAGTCTTGAAGATAATTGAAACCTAATGAAGTGGAATCGAGCAAAAAAGAGTTGAAGAAGTGAAAATGCATTTAGTGATCTCGCATCTGTGGAAGAATGTCTGCATTTGCGGTCTAGCATCTGCGAGAAAGTCGCCTCATTGGAGGAATCGCTAATACTCCACTGGGATTGCACCTGTGTTTGGGCATCCGCATCTGCGGAGCCGCTTCTGCGCTAGATGTCTGCATTTGCAAACCTATTAGAACCTATTAGACATCCGCTTCTACGCTAGATGTCCCCAAGTCCAAAATCACTATACAAACCTATTGGAACCTTCAAATACCGAGTTCGTAACTCATAAAACAGTAAAAGTACATACCAAAAGTCTCAAATAGGGGAACATGGGTCTAGAAAGTAAAATGATCGGTTGGGTTGTTACATAATTCCATAAGGATATAGGTGTCAATCTATTTTGAGTAGGTGGTGACGTCCAAATCCACTACTAAAAAGTAAATGGACAAGGTCTCATGCAATATAATTTACCCATCTATGAGTCGGGGTCGAATCCCACAGAGAACAATATGTAGGCGATCAGGCGTGTAAGATAATTATCACTTATTATGCTAAGTCAAACACTTAGAATGATTTTGAGAAAATATTTATAATTAATTGCAAAAATGTAAAATAACCTAGAAATCAAGTAAAATGATCAATGGCTATAAGCATGGATGCATTGAGAATTACACTCAACTAACGAACCAATGTATTTCACGATTTTACAAATATGAGCGAGTTTATGTTAATTAGTCTCGGGTAATAATTCTATATTATCTTCTTACGAAGACTAACAAAACTTCCTAATTGAATTATCCCTAAAATAATTAAGAGATTCAGCACACCCGAATATGGCTACAAGTAGTTCAATCCTATCTCTAGGTAGAATCTATAAAGTGAGGGTTAACGCCTCAAGTTCTTGTTAATTAAGCTTTCCCAAAATCAATTCAAAGTAAATGGGCGAGTCCTATGGTTAGCTAACCCCTTTGGAAAAATTAAAGAACATGAATAATTAAAGAAACAATAACGCACTTCATAATAAATAAAAATCGTTCAATACATAAGCACAACAAGATATTTAATCATACTTTAAATATGAATATTCCCATAAACAAGATTCAAGTGTTGGAAAAAATACTACAGACTTAGATATCAATACAAAGCAAGGAAATTTAAAAATGAACATAAATGGGTAGTAAATTTTCAACCAAAAGCTTCATATCTTCAAGACCCAAGTGTGTGCGCAAGAACCCTAACTCCAAAACTTGTGTTTTCTTGTCAAGATATGTCAAAGATATCCAGATATTGGCCAAAGATGTGCTTCCAATAAGCTAGGTCATGTATCTGTGGGTTTAGAATGGAGAAAATGTGAATTGTCAATCCTGCCCAGGTCTAAGCCCATTGGTTGCACCTGCGGAACATTCATCGCAAGTGTGGCTCCGCAGATGCAGACTTTATGCACGCAGATGCGATATTTGGTGAAAATAGCTATTCCACAGAAGCGGACATGTCACCGCAGAAGCGGCTTCGCAAATGCGGACCTCAACCAAAGAAGCAGTTCCGTATAAGCGGTTCTTCAACCGCAGATGCGATGTCTGCCTTACAAGTCTTTTTCCGCAAATGCAGACCATTTCTCGTAGATGCGAGACCGCAGATGCAGATGGTTCTACGCAGATGCGATTCCACTAGAAATATTTGCACTTCTTTCACTCTTTTTGCACGAATCCACTTAATTTAATTTCACTTCTCTTCGAGACTTCATTTACCTGAAAATCTAGCAATGCACACCGTAAATCACCTCATTTTATAATTAAAGGTCACAAAAATTAAAGAAAAGAGACTATGATACATGGTAGAATCACCACTCATCAACACCCCAACTTAAAGCTTTTGATTTTCCTCAAGCAAATCGAAACCAAAAATTCAATGAGGCTCTACTATTCAATGCACAATTAGCATCGCTATCATTTCCAAATCACATTCTCAAATTAAGCATAACACTTATGGATTTGGGTGGTACTAATAATTAGGCTCAAGCATGTGAATCTCAACCAAATAACTCCCTCATTTAAAATAATTTTAAGAATGCAATGGAGTTTTAACATAATCAAGTGACAACAACCAAGCCTCAAGAAGTGACTCAAAAGCACTAGTATACTACATATGCTCAATTTACTCAGTTCGGAATATATCAATGTCACCAATCTATCATAATCCATGTGCCCTCACAAGGAAGAAAGTCCCAAAATCACCATATTTACAATAACAACACAAGGGACAAATGCACAAAGATACTCACTCTCATAAAAGAATTTCAAGTGTTACAAAATATCATACCATAAGCTTGCCCTTATTTTAATTCGCCGCCTATTCAAGAACATTCGGTTGGAGATCCCATAAGGACTTTTTAAGCTTATAATGTAGGCTTAGGGAAGGGTAGGATAAGTATTTGGGATACAAGTGACTACACCCTCTTTGAACACTACTCACATTTGTCTTTTCTTTTTGCACTTTGCTTCTTTTTAAACCACATAGCCCTTATTGACATCTAGTTACCAACATAGAACCACCTTAAAGTACCTCTCTAATTTTCTGAAGATTCCATATATATATATATATATATATATATATATATATATATATATATATATATATATATATATATATATATATATATATATATATATATATATATATGTATGTTCTTTTGGAGCTTGAGTATCTTTATATAAATAACTTTGAGGTATATGTTTCTACACACAATGTACATCTTCACCATTTCCGAATTAACACCAACACCCCCAACTTAGGCTTTTAGACTCATTCTTAACATTCAAGGAGGGACGGGTTCAAAAGAGGGAATTATTTCATAAAAAGGATAAAGGTTTGTAATGAGGTAGCCAAAGAAAAGGTTAAAGACTCAAATATGGTTAACTAGTGATAGTATTTATGAAATGGTAGGCTTGAAAGGCTAAAGAGGCTCTTTTCAAAGATCATAAAGAAAGCCTAAGGTCATCCCTCCAACCAAACATAATTAACATTAGAATTGAAAGACCAACCGCGCAAGTTCTAGATGATAAAAGTAAACACAAGAATTATTTTTAACAAAAACTAACACACATGTCACATGAATTAATCAAGACGGATAAATTTCACTTCTTAATAAGAATAATTTGAGCAATATCATGCCAACTAGTGGGCAAAGAGTCACAAAATGAGCGAAAAGGTTATCGCAAAAATTATTCTTCCCCATGCAACTTACTTTTTGAATTTACAACCACAATTTGGAGGAGTATTCTTAATTCACACATCACATACAAGAGACTAATTTTATTAGTACCAAATAATCCAAAAGTCTCCACATAACAAAACAATACTAATTCCCTTAAGAAAGTTGTCATGCCATCCATCATAGGGAAAAGTTACTCGGTTCAACACAAAAATATTCCTCGGGAAAGAACTGTAGCATAAAGATAACCCATGAATAATTTATTGAAAAGTATATTACTACTAAAGAGATAAAAATAATATAAACTAAAAGCTATTAAAGAAAATAAAATAAACACTAAAGGAATAAAAATAAAAAAACTAAAAACTACTAAAGAAAATAAAATAACAAAAGCAACTAATACTAAAGGAACAAAAATAACATAAACTAATAACTACTAAAGAAAATAAATAAAAATAAAATATAATAACAAAAGAGACTAATCAGCAATTATAGCACCAATCACAAACTACGCCCCGCAAAGGCACATGATAAACAATAGTTGAACAAGCCTGACAAGGGCACACAATATCCATACAAAAGCATAAGTCCGACAAGGGCACAAGTTAAAAATCAATGTACAAATAAAGAATATTCCCTAAAGCCATCCCCAACGAAAAACACTGTAGGGTACTCACTGTACAATATTAAGATAAAATAAGAGTAGTTTGAGGGTCTCCCCGAGGTCTGCATCAGACTAGCAGATTGCGGAAAAAAGCTAATCACTGCTGTGTAGAGATCTCGGCCTCATCATCATCGGTAGCATCAGTATCAGCATCAGCAACACTCGAAAGGAAGGAATACTCTTCACTATTATTTTTGTTGTCACGCCCCGAACTCGAGGAGCGCGACCGACGCTCAACCGAGTAAACCCATTCGAGCAAGCCTAATTTACATTAATCTCTCATCATTACTCATGCATGATATACCATAACATAGTTAGATCTTGACTTTCATATTGAATACATTTAGCTCAATGGCCCATAAATTCTTTCTCATGACGGTTACACAACTTTATAAATACTTGTAAATACTATGAACATAAATACATGACAAAACTCAAATCTTTAATTATATGACCCACAATGTACATGGAGCTTCTATGACAATAGATACGTAAATACATAAAATGAACTAGACCCAAACACCCACTAGAACGGTAGCGGGGTCACCATAAGCTGAGTAGTGAAGAAGATCCCTATCAAAGATCCATATCATCCTATAAAAGTATACCTGCATCCATTAAAAGATGCCGAGCCCTTGTCAAAAGGGACGTGAGTACATGTGGAATAGTACTCGTATGTAAGGCAGTCAAAACATCATATGAAAATACGGTAACTCAAATAAGAGGCAAATAAAGTACATCAAGAAACTACGAAACATCCCATAGGATCACATTTCAAGTTTTATTATATTTGCATCATTCTCAGCTTCTTTTAGGATCAACTGAGCCATACGAACTATACGTGGAATACATAATATAATGTAATTGTAACAACATGTACAAACAAGGCCAATGAAAGTGGCATCTTCCTCCCTTATTTTACACATATACATCTCATATACCGTCCTTAGTGTTCAGATATTATATTATCCACCTATGCGTCTCATAGACCGTTCACAGTATCACCTATACAATACACCTGTGCGTTTCATAGACCGTTCACAGTAGCACCTATAAAATACACATGTGTGTTTCATAGACTGTTCACAGTGTTTGCTTGCATAATACAAATATACCTATTCAAGGGCTTGGAAATACAATATGAATATGATGAATCATGGTAACACTAAAAGGGCTTAGATAGCTGTTAACGTCAAGAAAATTTATTAAGAGCTTCCATTCAAATTTATAGATATTAAGTCGGGGATCCTCTATAACCACATTCACACAAAGAGGCCCTGCCGCCTCACCCCAACAAATGCGGGTGGAGGTGTATCACGATACCACAATCTATACACAAAGCGGCCCTGCCTCCTCACCCCAATATATGCGGGTGGAAGTGTACCACAATACCATAATCTCTACACAAAGCGGGCCTACCGCCTCACCCCAATATATGAGGGTGGAGGTGTATCACAATACCACAATCTCTACACAAAGCGGCCCTACCGCCTCACCCTAATATATGCGGGTGGAAGTGTATCACTGTTACACCCTATATTTCTTTTTGTACGTAAAACTGCGTCGTGAGCAAACTAATGTAGGACCCAAAAAAAAGAGATCATCTTTGAAAATATATAAAGCAATTTAATCATATTACCTCGGAAGTTACAAATATTGAATATCATGAACAACAAGTACAAAGAGGGTTGGAAGGTTTAGAAGCTAAAGGAATTGAAGAAAATAATGTTTCGTCGAAAGCCGATAAATTGGGAATGTTATAGCATGTACTTTTGGGATGAGACCAGGGTTTTTTACATGATAAGGAGGTTATGTTCTGAGTAATATTATTTGTATGACAGTCGTATGTTATGTTTTGAAGTCAAGCGAGTGGTGGAACAAAAGTCGATGAAAGTCATCACAAGTTACGTTCATAAATTTTACTGAAACTTTGGGTCAAATGTAACTGCGATTTTCTCCCAATATACTTAGAGTTATAGGGTGTTCCACCAATAAAATTAAATATCTATGAGACTACTTTCCAATGCATTAAACCGTTTGTCAATACGATATCTGAGTAGATAGATATGGGCATTTTTGCGAGATTGCGCAGACTGTCACCTACTTGCTTAAACGAGAATCCAAAACTGGGCCTGTTCGGGTCGTCCAAAAATGGGCCAGTTCGGGTCGTTCAAAGAGGACTTTTTAAAGTCCTATCCCCTTCATATATTAGTCTGATAATAGGGCAAAATAACCAGACTCATTCTCTGCAAAACTCCTCCCAAATATTTCCCCCAAACCCCAATTGATTTTCTCCCCCTTTCAAGTTCTAATCGGAGGTAAAGCCTAGAGTTTGAAGAACCAAGATAGGAGTCGAGTTATTCAACAAATAAGGTAAGTTTACTGCTCTCTTTCATCCATTTTTTTCTGTTGTAGATGTATAGTAAGTCGTTCTATATTTGTAAGAACTCACGGGACGGTGATCGGAAGCTGTGAGTTCGAGTTATTCACTTGTAGCGGACTGTTTTGTGGACTGTTTTGTGGTGCTGTTGGGCTGCGTGTTTTACTAATGTTTTGTGGAGTTTTGGAGGAGGAAGGGTGTGGAGAAACACCACATAAATTCAGGATGTTGGGCTGGTCGTTCGTCGTAATATTTTCGGGTTGTTGACACTACTACGGTGGTCGTTTTGTGTATGAAGAGATTGGGGTGTGTTGGGCTGTTTTGTAGTATTGTGTGGTGTGCATAAGGTTGGAAAATAATGTATATATGTTGTTATTGTTGTTTTTGGTGTTGTTGGTGTTATCTTGAATTTGGAGGAAGTAAGAATTATAGGGGAAATGCTGTCCGTTTTAATACAAAATAAGCATGTCGTTCGTTGTGCGATAGTTATACGTTTCATAACTTAATGATAGTATTATTATCATTGTTGTAGATTAAGGTGAGAAGAGGCGAGTTTAAATTGGTGATTGAAAAGAGTGTGATAAGGTATGTTAAGGCTAAGCCTTCCTTCATTTTGGCATGATCTCGTAGCTACATGTGTTAGTAATGAGACAAAAGAGAAGTTCATATTCATGAATTTATTCACACTATTCTAGTCTCATAAGTTACAATATTATTCCTTATCGAGACTCTATATTCAATTTAGTATTGTCTTCTTCCAGTCAAGAGAGCAGCAAGCCTATATATACAGTATTACAGTATTTTCATTACCATCGAGCTATAATCGATGGGCAGGCCCCTATTGGGCAACCTCTGATCAGATGGAAAGTTATATACTGAGCCTACTGTGGCCGAGCGCCTATGAGCGAGCCCAGCATGGTCGAGATACATAGCCTAGTATGGCCGAGCCGCCTATGAGCGAGCCTACTACGGCAGAGCAGTTATATATACCGAGCCTTATAAGGCCGTACAATTATTTTACTTACTATATTGAAGGAGTTGAGTCAGTATCAACAGGTAAGTATATCTCCAGATCATCTTTGACTCCCAATTATTTTCAGTTATTATATTATCAGTTCAGTTTCAACTTTTAGTTATGTTATCGCCTTATATACTTGGTACATTATTTTGTACTGACATCCCTTTCTGGGGACGCTGCATTTCATGCATGCAGGTTCAGATAGACAGACGGGTATACCTCCTCAGTAGGTGTTTCCAGAGTTCAGCCTGATCGGTAAGCTCCACATCCTTCGGAGTTATCGGGTCTAGGTTTTCATGTACATCTTCTGTGTGTATGTATATATATTATGGGTAGGCCGGGGCCCTGTTCCGATCACAATATATCTATCAGTAGAGGCTTGTAGATATATCCTGTCAGTTAGTGCATTATGTTGGGCTTGTAGGCCTGGTATGTATATTTTGGTGGTTTGTCAGTTGTAGTAGTTATGACGGCCTTGTCGGCCCAACTTTATATTGATGTTTAGTCAGCGCTAGTTTCCATTCAGTTTTATATTTTGCTTCGCAAATTGTCTTGCAAGGTGGCCCCTTGGCCAAATTATGACATTATATGTTCAGAGTCCCTTAGTCGCAATTTGGTACACTAGGTTAGTTGAGGCACCGGGTGCCAGTCTCGCTTCCAGGTCGGGGCGTGACAAACTTGGTATCAGAGCAGTTCTATCCTAGGGAGTCTACAAGCCGTGTCTAGTAGAGTCTTGTTTATAGATGTGTTGTGCACCACATTATATAAGCAGGGCACTACAGGGCATTTAGGAGTTGGTTACCCTTCTTTGAAATCTAAATCGTGCTATAGAACTGAGTTATAGGAAGTTTGAATTGTAACCACAATACCACAATACCTACACAAAGCGGCTCTGCTGCCTCACCCCAATATATGGGGGTGGAGGTATAACCACGATACCGCAATCCCTAAACAAAGAGGCTCTTCCGTCTCACCCTAATATATGCAGGTGGAGGTGTAACCACAATACCACAATCCCTACACAAAGCGGATCTGCTGCCTCACCCCAATATATGCAGGTGGAGGTGTGACCACAATACCACAATTTGGATTCTCAAACAATAATAGTTAGTACAAAATATTTCCTTTCAAATCATACCCTTTGGCACCTTTGATCTTAACAAAAATATAAGTTCATAAGATTTCATCATATGTGAATTAGAATTTGATCACATTGAATCCGTACAAAACTTTCTCCCCAAGGGGGGTATAACATAATTGAGTAAAAATAGAGAATCATTAGGCACATGACCATATATATAAACCCAAAGCGATATGACTAGCGCTACTTTTGAGGTCGTAAGTTCCTGGATCATTGGAACACTTCATGTTCATAACCATGCTCATCATGGAGAAGTACATCTCATTACATTAGCACATGTATGGTAAATCAATAAGTCAATTTCAATGGCACATGGCCCAAATACGTTTTCCGTAACATTTATTGTCACTTAGCATAGGACATCCCTCTTCCACTTCATTATATACTCCATTATCATATTAAGGTCATTAGCTATGTTCATGATTCTTGGGGACTTAACATCGAAGTCATTTACATTAATCATTTTAGAAGTATACATACTATGATTGAAGCCATTGGGACATACAACACCTCATAATTCTCATTTTGGCAAACGGCCACATTTCATGTTCATACTATCACTTACTTGTACTTGCCATGGGTGATCACAGGACATCAAGACCATTTAAAATATTTAGGAACACCTTTGACTTTCCTCATGAGGGCGTAGGAGCTTATAGCACATTGGAAACACAAATACGAATATGTTAATCTCATAACCTTTTCACACCATATATCACATCATTAGTATTTTCAACTACTTACATATCATTATTTCATTGGCTCCCTTGGCCATACATATTATTCTTCATTTATGGCACTGTGGCCGCATATCATATTCCACACTTTCATTTCTTTTCTTTCAAGGATTATCATCATAAACATCATCCTATTGAATACTCTTGAAATACCTCTCGCCAAAAAGGGCAATACACAATTTCAACTCATGAATATGTAAGAACTCATAACATATTGGAAATACCTGCCAAGCATAGCATTAGTTAGAACAACCACATTTGGACATGACTTGAGTACATAAGCTTTTGGACAATTCCATTTTCGGAATCAATTTGGAATAGTTGAACCAAGGCTCATTTCATAATCTTTCTCACATCATTTCATTTCATTGACGCGATTGGCTACAAGTATAACTTTCATTCTTGGCACGCTGTCCACACTTTATATCCACTACTCACTACTTTCACTTTCAAGTATTTTTATAGATTATCAACAACAAAGAATCTCTAATCACGACATTTAGTACACATATGAGCAATTAAGAGTCTTAGGCACCTTAAGATTTCTTACACAATTTGGCATAGCCTTCACTTGAAACACTACTTGAAGTCATAACATTTTAATACCCAACTCATGCTTTGAACACATTCTCGAAGGTTAACATCCTATGATAAGAGCATTCAGAATACATTTTGAACATATACCTTTCAACACAAAGCTTATTCGGATTAGTTAATTTATAATGAATAACTTGGAACTTAGAAGAACATCATGTGATTCAATTCTAGGAGAGAAGTTTAGCCAACATACCTTTCTTGAGCTTTCCTTTTATTATTACGATGTTCCGGAAATTCTAGCAACTTCAATCTATTTTGAGACATAACAAAATTGAACACAAATTAGGAAGATATTCATGGTTTTAGCTCACTTGAGCATTTTATCAAACACTACGTGTGCGAATTTAACTATAAGATTCTTCTACAAAATTTCCTTCACCCCACAACTAATTCAACACCAAGAGTTCACCCATACTAGTTCAGTGACCTTCCCACGATCTTTGTTTGTACATACATGCATAAAGAGTACCTACCACACCCAAGAATTACCCTACTAATTACCCATTTCTAGTTCAAATTCGAAATTGAGGGTTAGGGTGTAGAATCTTACTTCTAGGATGAAGACCTAGTGAGTTTCCCCTCCCAATCTTCCAAAACATGGGCAAGCATTGAAGAACCAATTGTTGAGGAACTCTCCCTCTCTCTAGGGCGCTCTCTCACTCTCAAAAATATCAGATTTTGCAAGAAAAAAGGTCCACAATGCCTATATAATGAAATACGTCAGGTTATAAAAACCCAGAATTGCACAACCGCACCTGGGGCACGGGGCGTGGTGCGGCAGTGAAAAATGTGCCGAAAAAACGTTTTTCAAAGTGTTCTGGAAATCCCACAGGCGCGCCGCGGTAGTGTCATCTTCTGCCAGCCTTTGGTAATTTGGTCATAACTTCTTGTAGAAGTGTCTAAATGACGAACGGTTTGAAGCAATAGAAACTAGACTCAAAGGGCTTTAATTTGATAGAATCATCCTAACTCATTTTTATATAACCTCCTAAGTCATTGTAGTTCGGTAGAATCATGCGTTTGAAGTAGGATCTTGTGCGAATTGAGACATCCTTTCCATTTAATGTATCCAACTTGTTCCTCATGAATTCTTGCCATTCACAAAACTCCTTAGCATGTTCAAACACACCTTAAACATATATTTTTCATTTCCAAATAATGGTTCTATCCCATGGGTCTCCTTTAATACTCGAACACGTTATTCCCAACTACTATTGGCACACTTTAAAATCTTAAATCATTAGCAAATTTTAACGAGGCCTTACATTTGTCCTCGACAGGTATCTTCCTGTTCGGCTGACCCCAGTTGAAGACGGCCTTGATGCCTCTCCACATCTTTTTCATGAACTTGCTCTTTTTATTATTTTTCTCTTTCTCCTTGTGGAAGTCTGCCTGAAGATCTACATGTGCCTTGGCCATGTTGCCATAGGCTGCTCGATCCTTCTAACAGAAGCTGCCAACTTCTCCTGCAACTCTGCTTGCTTCTTCTGGTTCTCCAGGTAGGTCTTCATTTCTTCCTTGGTAAAATACTCGGGCGTAGGCTGGGAGTGTGAGGGGTCACTAGGGAGCTGTGACACTAAATCACAGATGGAGACAAGATGTGAGTTCAACATCCCAAATGGTCCCTCAGGCAGTGCTGCCTGTGAGGAGGACCCCTCACCTAAAGCAATCTCCATTTTCCTCTTCTTGCTTTTTACCATACTACCTTCTCCTGTTACTCTCAATGGGTGAAAGGGCTTGTCTGTCGGTATCAAATGATCTCCATTCCATTCCTCAACCTGTGGATGCCTGCACAACTCTGTATTCAATGATGGAAATATCAATGTCGAGCCACCTTGAAGCACATACTCCTTCAGCTCCCGAACGATGTAATGACCAACATTCCCTGGAATTCCATCAATCATTAGGGCCCTAGTATATGTGACATCAAAAACTTCTCCACAAGGAGATACTCTGCTCGGAACGATATACAACCACATTTTTTCTTCAGCTGTGAAATCACCACATTTGATGCATTTTTTCTTTTTAGCCCAAGTCACTGTTTGACCTGTAGGACAAAGTTTTGAGACTATCCAATCACCATTGTCGCATGTATCTATTTCTCGCATTGGCTCGAGCGGATGATTTTGAAGCCCATAAATATCATTTATCTCTTCAACTCCAAATTTCACAATCTTGCCCCTTATTGTAAGTTCATGGTTTTGGAAATGTGTACGCTTTAAGTTGGCGTAAAACTCCCTAACCCATTCCTCATTGGCCTTGCATGGAGTGGGTATGAAATAGGTCCAGCCGCTTGAAACTAGCCGTCCATGGAAATCCGGAAGGAGCTCGACTACTTTGTCATCGACAATTCCTTTCTCAAGTTTGAGCTTCTTCATGAGGAGATCATCATAATACCGGTTTTGGATCCTAGAAGACATGAATCTGCTGGCATCATAGTTCAAATCCTCAGCAACTTCTTCAATTTCATGATCAATCGCCGCATTTTCGTTCATGTTCGGGTCCATTTTAACCTCAAAGTACCTTCAAAAATCAAAACAAAGTTAGTCGACATTAGAATCATGTTAAGCAATTCAAAACAATGCAATTAGGCCAAAGAATCAAGCCGAACGGGCCCGTTTCTGCTGCATTTCTTTCACTTCTGCAGACTTTACCAGCTGGCCAAAATCGCACATACGAAAAATACATCACAGGTGCGATGCCGCATCTGCGGCACCTTCCGCTTCTACGGTGTTCATCAGGGCTTTCAAAAACCCAGAAACTGCAGAATCTTTTCACTTCTAAATATAATTTTAGCACACAATTTATACTCAAGACTTCAAATTAGTGCACTAGATGATTATACGACTTGATTAAACCTGATGTTAAGGCACTTTGCAACCAAATTTTTCTTGGACATATTATCAAACATTTAACGAGCAAAGAGAAGTCATGCTTCTTTAAACAAATTCGGTACTCAGATTTCCCCCAAATGTTTTTTCAACAGCAATATCCCACAAATGCACGCTCTCAACCAATTTACTCACCCTAATATCAACACTAATCAAGAATGGGAAAAATGGGACTATGGGGAATGACTGTGAAGAAGAAGAAGAACAAAATCGAAAAGAGAGCAGCTGAGAGAGGGGCGAAGACGATTACCTGATTGTCTTATATGAGAGAAGTAGAAATCAAGAGCAACAGAGAGGTTGAGTAGTAGCTATGTGTGAGATAGAAGAGTTGGATTTTGGGGGGAAAAGGTTTAAAGTGTTACCTGTAAGAGGCATTTTTCTTTAAAACTCACCCGACGCGTCGCATCCGTAAGGTTTAAACCGCTTCCGCACCTGCGCTTTTGCAGTTAGTGAACCGCTTCTGTGAAGATTTCACATCTGCGCTCCAACTGGCGCTTCTGCGGGGCCGCATCTGCGAGTAGTGTTCCGTAGATGTGGTTTCACCAGATGACTGATGCACAGATTTGGCAGCCATTGTTTTTGTGCACTCCAACACCTTAAACTCCTCAATTCAACTCCAAATTTTTTTTGAAACTTTGCAGATTAGTAAAAAATAATATAATAACTATTTTGTAAAAGAAAATTTCAGTATCAACTAAAAATTTGAAAATGATGGGTTACCTCCCACCAAGCGCCGCATTTACCGTCGCGGCACGACGCGAATTAACTTTACCACTTTTTTTTCCATTTGGAAGATATGAATTGGTCACCTAACTTGGAATCAAGTTTGTGACCACGAGCGGTGGGGGTGGTAAGTAGATGATCAAGCCAAACTTTAATTTCTTCATTTTGCATTTCTTGGCTTTCATGTGAGGATTGTCATTTTGCCTTCTTGAACTTTCAAATTGTAAAATGTATGGCCTTTGGCTTTCCTCTTCGCAATCCCTTATTGATTCGTGCAGTTCAATTCCCATATCACCATACAACTCCAATGTTGTGAAATGCTTGGAATGTGACATTAAGCCTCCAAATTTCAATTCTTTCTGGATTTTGACATCCTCTTGGTCCCCCGAACTAGAGGAAACTTCAACCATATTTGAATTACACGAGTTGACTCTAATTCTATATTTTTCTTGGCATCACCAACAAGCATGGAGTCGGTTGGCCGATGTTCAATTTTTGATTTCTCGAAATAAAGCTCACTTTCTTCCTCGAAGTTGGACTCTTCTTGACCTCTTTCCACACTCTCAAATTAATAGGCATAATGAGCCTCAATCAATGACTTCATCTGATCTTCCAAAGTGCGGATAGTCTCATCATTTCGATGTAGTGCTTGTTTTAAGTCTTCGAGTGCCAAGTTTTGCTTCTCTTCATTTTAAAGAATGGCCTCCAACATGAGCATCATCCTCTCATTTTGAGCATTTGAGAGTTCTTCTTGATTTTTATCAAGTGACGAAGAAGGATTTTTGGCTTCAACCTCTAAGGAAAGTTCTTGGCTATCATTTACTTCCAAGGCCTTTTGGACCTCTAAAGCTTCAAGGATTTCTTCCATTTGTGAGTTCAACCTTTCAAGAGCCAAATCATTTTTGAGACTATTTTCCAAAGCTCCTCTAAGGCATTTTGCTCTTTGTTTCCTCCTTCAAGTAGGAATTCCAACATGAGCTTGAACTCTCCATTTTGACCTTGCTCAATTTCTTCCACTTCCATATCCCTATACTTGTTATCACAAAAAGTAGAATCATCATAGCGGGGGTTTGGGGAAGGGAAGGACAAATAAACATAATTAGTCCAATGGCTATTTTGACCACCACACTTATCACAAATACTCCACTCATGGGTTTAAGATTGTGCGCACAATCCGCCTCCGGGAGAATTTAAACAATTTTGCCATGAGTTCGGTCCTCCACAGTAAGGACAGGGGTTATCAAAGTATAAACAACTACCATCCGACCAATTTTAATTACATGATGCCATTTTTCAAAACTAAAAAATAAATAAACAAGAAACAAATAAAAGAACAACAAGACAAAATAAACAATGATAAAAAAAATAATTACACAAATATTCACAAGTTTGGACCAAAGCACCTACGCTTATTTCTCAAACAACCTAAACACGCCAAATTGTTCCCCGTCAACGATGCCAATTTTGGTGACGTCCAAATCCAGTACTAAAAAGTAAATGGACACGGTCACATGCAATATAATTTACCCAACTATGAGTCGGGGTCAAATCCCAGAGAGAACAATATATAGGCGATTAGGCGTGTAAGAGAATTATCACTAATTATGCTAAGCCAAACACTTATAATTGTTTTGAGAAAAATATTTATAATTAATTGTGAAAATATAAACTAACCTAGAAATCAAGTAAAATGATCAATGGCTACAAATATGGATGCATTGGGAATTACACTGAAGTAACGATCCAATATATTTCACGATTTTACAAATATGAGCGAGTTTATGTAAATTAGCCTCGGGTAATAATTCTATATTAGCTTCTTCCGAAGACTAACAAGACTTCCTAATTGAATTATCCCTAAAACAATAAAGAGATTAAGCACACCCGAATATGGCTACAAGTAGTTCAATCCTATACCTAGGTAGAATCTATAAAGTGAGGGTTAACGCCTCAAGTTCTTATTAATTAATTTTTACCAACCCTAAATTATCTTTCCCAAAATCAATTCGAAGTAAATGAGCAAGTCCTAGGGTTATCTAATCCCTTTGAAAACATTAAAGAACAAGAATAATTAAAGAAAAAATAACTCACTTCATAATAAATAAAAATCGTTCAATACATAAGCACAACAAGATAGTTAATCCATACTTTAAATATGAATATTCCCATAAACAAGATTCAAGTGTTGAAAAAAATACTACACACTTAGATATTCAATACAAAGCAAGGAAATGAAGAAATGAACATAAATGGGTAAGAAATTCTCAGCCAAAAGCTTCATATCTTCAAGACCCAAGTGTGTGTGCAAGAACCCTAGCTCCAAAACTTGTGTTCTCTTGTCAAGATATGTCAAAGATGTCCCCAAAGATTCCAAAGATGTGCTTCCAATAAGCTTGGTCATGTATTTGTGGGTTTGGAATGGAAAAAATGTGAATCGCCAATCCTGCACAGTGTGAAGCCCGTTGGCCGCACCAGCAGAACAATCATCGCATGTACGGCTCAACAGATGTGGACTTTATGCACGCAGATGCGATATTTGGTGAAAATGGCTATTCCGCAGAAGCAGCTTCGCAAATGCGGACCTCAACCAAAGAGGCGGTTCCGCATAAGCGGTTCTTCAATCGCAGATGCGATATATGTCTTGCAAGTCTTATTCCTCAAATGCAGACCATTTCTCATAGATGCGAGACCGCAGATGCGGATGGTTCTGCGCAGATGCGATTCCACTGGAGATTTTTGCACTTCTTTCACTCTTTTTGTACGAATCCACTTCATTTAATTTCACTTATCTTCGAGACTTCATTTACCTAAAAATATAGCAATGCACACCATAAATTACATCATTTTATAATTAAAGGTCACAAAAACTAAAGAAAAGAGACTAAGATAAATGGTAAAATCACCACTCATCAACACCCCCAACGTAAAGCTTTTGCTTGTCCTCAAGCAATCAAAACCAAAAATTCAGTGAGGCTCTACTATTCAATGCACAATTAGCATCGCTGTCATTTCCAAATCACATTCTCCAATTAAGCATAACACTTATGGATTTGGGTGGTACTAATAATTAGGCTCAAGCATGTGAATCTCAACCAAATAACTCCCTCATTTAAAACAATTTCAAGAATGCAATGTAGCCTTAACATAATCAAGTGACAACAACCAAGTCTCAAGAAGTGACTCAAAAGCACTAGTCTACTACATATGCTCAATTTACTCAATTTGGAATATATCAATGTCACCAATCTATCATAATCCATGCTCCCTCACAAGAAAGAATGTCCCAAAATCACAATATTTACAATAACAACACAAGGGACAAATGCACAAAGACACTCACTCTCATACCATAAACTTGCCCTTATTTTAATTTGCCGCCTATTCAAGAACATTCAGTTGTAGATCCCATAAGGACTTTTTAAGCTTGTAATGTAGGCTTAGGGAAGGGTAGGATAATCATTTGGGATACAAGTAACTACACCCTCCTTGAACACTACTCATATTTGTCTTTTCATTTTGCACTTTGCTTCTTTTTAAACCACATAGCCCTTATTGACATCTAGTTACCAACATAGAACCACCTTAAAGTACCTCTCTAATTTTCTCAAGATAACCTTTTAACTACAACAACAATCAATTACCAACCCGTACCGGTAAAATGGGTTGATCTTGTCGCATCTTACTTCCATGATGCCATGATGCCTCTTTCATGCCCCATTTTCTCGCAAAAGCGGGTTTCGACATGTGACAACTATTCAAAATAGGATTAAAAGAGTGGAGTCGACACCTATCGATTTTTAAGATGCGTTAGGGAACCTATTTGCAAATAACTCCGATTAAACTAGTCTGCGTCACCAAAGATCGGGTAAGGGCTCAAATTACCTTAAAGAGTAGGTGTTAGGCACTCTTCGAGGTCCACAAATGTGGTTTCTGACTGAATTTTAAACTATGTGGGAATACTTGGTTACTAATACTAAGTTATAACTTAATTAGTTCTAGGAGGAAAAATATGTAGTACAACTAAAGATAAACAAATAATCTCTTAAAGCAGTTTAATGCACAAGAAAGTCTTGGGGAGTCATTCTAGCCTATAAGAGCTAATTAATTATTTTAAAAGGGGGACTTATGTTTTTAAACCTAATGTATCAATTTCCTATAGCCAAAGTGCAATGGCTGTTCGGGCATTTTGTGTCATCTCCGCTATCCTCATTACTATATTTAAGTTGTCTGCCTAAATCGCACTATTTGATTCTAAATCATGCCTTAGTATAAATACCCGTCCCTTCCTATAGTACAGGATGCGTTTCACACTATCTAAAGGGAAGTTATAAACTCAAATAAATGAAAGATAATGTTTCTATTCTAGTTGCTTATTAGCACCGCATATGTCACACCCCAACCTCGGGAGGTGCGACTGGCACACGACATCGAAGGCTCGTGAGAACCAACATCAATACTTAAATCCTTCAATGTGAAATCTGGGCCAACATGACCTTCAACTTTATTAGAAGATAGAAATATTCACAACTAACAGGCGGAAGAAACTTCAACATTGAATTTATATATAACAATTGTTTCCAATAAAGTCATAACAAACATTTATATACACCCGACCACTAGTCTGCATGCCTCTTAGAGTGCCATAATACCTAATTTGGTTATGAAAGGGCCCCACCATACCCAAAATGACTGAAATATGAACTCCAGTACCTATGGACTTCTGTACAGCTACTCTAGGGGAGTGGAGTGCGACAACCAATAGCTGAAACATACACCTTACTAAGGAGGGATGTCGCCGGGTCTATCTATACCCGCGGGCATGAACAAAGCACCCAAAAAAGAGGAATCAATATGAAAGCTGTACTGAATTTGCAAGGCGGATAATGTATGTAAACCAAAGAAATAACATAAGAGATATGAACACAAAATTTCAACCTAAATATCAAAGACAAGAACTTGGGGGGGGGGGGGTACACTGCGGTAACCGTGAATCATAGGAGTATGCATGTTTTGTAAAAGTCAAGCCACACACTGGGGGCTATGCATTAAATATAATATAATTTTATTCAACCACTTCATGGGGCATATCATATAACGTGTAACCACTCTTTGGGGGCATATCATCTCATGTCATGTTCATCCACTCGTTGAGGCATATCATCTCATGTATTCATCGCATCGTACCCGACCTTAAAATGTCTTGGTTGTACCCGGCCTCAACAAGACTCAGCGTAATCGGCCTCAAAGAGAGCTCGGTCGTACCCGACCTCAAGAGGACTCGGTCTGTACCCGATCTCACAGAACTCGGTGTACCCGATCTTGAGAGGACTCCATAATATCTCATATCACATTATTCCATACCCGGCCTCATAGAGGACTCCATGGTACCCAACCACAAAAGGCTCGATAAATCCCCAACTAGTCAGTGGTTGCACAATAGCACACACACACACACACACACACACACACACACACACACACACACACACACACACACACACACACACACACACACACACATATATATATATATATATATATATATATATAGACACACACACACACACACACACACATATATATATATATATATATATATATATATATATATATATATATATATATATATATATATGTGTGTGTGTGATATATATATATATATATATATATATATATATATATATATATATATATATATATATATATATATATATATATATATATGTGTGTGTGTGTGTGTGTGTGTGTGTGTGTGTGTGTGTGTGTGTGTGTGTGTGTGTGTGTGTGTGTGTGTGTGTGTGTGTGTGTGTGTGTGTGTGTGTGTGTGTTTAGACTCAGATGAACTACATTTCACGACCTCACAATTTTATCTGGGAACATCTTAAACTTGAAAGAAAATGCCTGTTACAGCCCACACATAAAATGAAGCTTGGTAAGTTTGACCTCTGATGCAGCCAATCGGTTGGTGACACATATGGAGATAGTGGAGTCAAAAAGGGGTGACATGTTTCAGTAGGTTAATGCCAGTTGGCTTGCCGACTATTGTAACCGGGTCGGGAGACCCATTTTGCACGTGGAACCAACAGAGTTTCATATGCTTGGTACATGTATATAAAGGTAATGAGGCTCATTATCTTTCATTCTATAGGAGTATCACTCACTACCACTCACCCAAAGCACTCTGAAATCTCCATTGAAGTTTCAAATAGACTAAACTAAGTCAGAAGACAGTTTTATTAGGATTTAGATTGAAGAAACTTGAAATCATTGTTGTAACATCTATCATCTGATGGTATTAGTTCTGGAGATTTATTAGAGGCAAAGTTACCCACAATAGAAGCATAGTTAGTTCTTCAACAAGGTATGTAGGGCAATCTTTCTTTCTCGGCATGAGTTAGTGTATATCTCCCCTTCATTCTAAATGATTCTTGCACTGTAAGGTTTGGTAGTTCTAAGCCTTTCTCAATGACACTGTTCTCTCCTTGTACATTCTTGCTGGTTGTATTTATTTCGAAGTCTATAATATCCCTAGTTGGTATCCTGAGGTCGGAACACATGATCATTCTGAGTCTGAACTTAATAACTCTTGAAGTGTATATGTATATATATCTATTTTACTTTACCCAGTCACGCTATAGACGGCCGAGTACGGCACCTATTGTGTAACCACTGATCAGTTGGGTACGAAGAAATACAATGTGATACACTACCAAGCCCTTGTGTGGCTGGTACAATCGATCCGTTGAGTGGTCAGGTACGACTGAGCTCTCTATGAGGACGTGTACGAAACAATGTGATCTAAGACACTACCGAGCCCTCATTTGGCAGGGTACGATCAAGACCTCCTAAGTACGGGTATGATGTAATGAAAGAAATAGACTTTACCAAGCCCTCCGCAAGGTCGGGTACGATATAAAGTAAGATGCCCCAATAAAGGGCTAAGTGATATTATATTGTATTTTGTGTATAGTTTAAATGGGTGACCTAACCCTTCGCAAGGTTGCATCTTTATAAGTTTATGGCTTCTATAGCTTATGCCCCCAATGGCTTTTCTTCGGTGTCTATTTGAAATAACACAATCATATCTCTTATGTTATGTCTCTGATTTTTGTGCTTTATTAGCCTTACTTACTCAATACATTCTCCATACTAAAGACCTTCTCTTGGGAGTTGTGTTCATTCTCACATGTGGAAATAAACCCAACGACGTCACTCCTCAGTAGGGTGCTGTTCCAGTTGATTAGTTGTTTCTTTCCATGACTTCGGAGTAGCATTTCAAAAGTTAATAGGTACTGAAGGAGATGTTCTAAATATTTTGGGTACGGTGGGGCCCTGTCTCGACCAAGTCATGTAAACGTGTACTCTTTTTTGGTACTCTTAGAGGTTTGCAAACTAGAGTATGTATGTATGTAAAAGAGTGGGATTGTAACTTTGTTGGGTACAATTATGAATATGCATGAAATTTCAATGTTTCCTTTTCTAATCAGTTATTGACATTTTTAAACTTTGGTGTTATTACTCGGAGGCCTCAATGGCCCAGCAATACGAATAAAAAGATATAAGAACATGTTCTAGTTCGCACAAGCCTACAAGAATGGTGTGCGACCTCCCAAGGTCGGGGTGTGACAAACTTGGTATCAGAGCAGGTCTGTACCCTTCTTTCTGATCTCGATCGCGCAGTAGAGCAGAGTTGTACCAATGCCTACCACAAGACGTTAAGCACTTGCTCAAGGCTTAAATGAAGAAGCAGGAGAAGGTACCATTCGGGGTGGGACAAGCTTGGTATCAGAGTAGGTCTGTCCTAGGAAGTCTGCAAGCCGTGTCTAGTAGAGTCTTGTTTATGGGTATGTTGTGCAACAAACTTATAAATATGAGGCTACATGATATCTAGGACGAATACACTTCTTTGTGATCTCGATCGTGCAGTAGAGCAGAGTCGTATATATTCACTTCTAATTCTAGTCTTGCTTATTTTTATACCAATGCCTACCATGAGACTTCAAGCACTTGCTCAAGGATTAAATGAAGAAGCAGGAGAAGGTACCAGTCAGGGTGTGACAAACTTGGTATCAGAGCAGGTCTGTCCTAAGAAGTGTGCAAGCCATGTCTAGTAGAGTCTTGTTTATGGGTATGTTATGCACCAAACTTATAAACATGAGGCTACATGATATCTAGGATGAATACCCTTCTTTCTGATCTCGATCATGCGGTAGAGCGGAGTCGTATGTGTTCTCTTCTAATTCTAGTCTTGCTTATTTTTATACTAATGCTTACCACAATATGTTAAGCACTTGCTCAAGGAATAAATGAAGAAGTAGGAGAAGGTACCAGTCAGGTGCTTCCTGCCCCTATGGGTTAACATAGACTTCGCGATAAGGCTGGAACTCAAGTTTCGGGGACTGCACCACCCCCGAAACATCATAGATGAGTTAATGTTCCTCCCCAATCGTTCCCGAGCAGGATTTAGTTATGAGAAGTGGAATGAAGCTATTGACATAATTAGTGGCCTCTTAGGTCCAACATCAGATCCCTGCCACTTCAGATAAAATAGTAAGTACGAGAGTTCGGGATTTCATGAATTTGGACCCCCGGTATTTACAGGAACAAATCCAAAAGAAGATCCTCAAAACTTTTTAGATCAAATGCAGTGCACTTTATGAGTTATGCATACCACGGATACTGAGTCCATAGAGCATGCCTCTTACCGACTGCGAGACATAGCCAAAATTTGGTATGAGACTTGGGAACAGTCACAGGGATATTTTGCCCAAGCACCAAGTTGGAGGGAATTCTTTGAGGCATTCTTGCAGTAGTATTTGCCCGTTGAACTTCGCCGAGCTATACATGATAGATTCTTATGGTTGGAGCAAGGTAATATGAGTGTCCGGCAGTACAACAAGCAATTTAACTCCTTGTCTAGGTATGCTCCATCAGCGGTGGCCGAGATGAGTGACCGGGTACATCGATATGTGGCAATTTTGGGCCCGCATCTGATAAATGAATGTACCATAGCTTCTTTGAACCCAATTATGGATATTGCTCATATTGAAGCCTATGCACAGAACTTGGAGGATCGCAAGAGGCTATAACAAGCTGCTCGAGAACACGATCAAGTTCAGTCTAAGAGAGCCCGATCCACGGGAGATACATGAGAGTTTTGAGGCAATTTTAGATCCCCATTTCCTCGACAGTCACCTAACTCGGTGGCTAGCATTCCATCACCATCATTGTACCAGGTCCAACATCGAGAACAGACCATCTATTCCATCCAGGGCCGGAATTTCCAAGGGCAAAGTTCACAGAATAGTGGTGATCCTAGAAAAACGAGAACCCCGATGCCACGTTGTGGCCGATGTGGTAGGAATCATTGTGGGCATTGCTACCAAGGTTTAGATTTGTGCTATTTTTGTGGAAAGCCCGGTCACATCATGCGCTTTTGCTCGGTGAGAAATATGGGTGGCGTGCTACCGCCAACAGGGTCTGCAACAACTTTCTCCTCGTCAGCACGACCTCGTGACTAAGGTATGAAACAACCGATGGTAAGAGGTAGAGGTAGAAGTGAAATGTCTATCCCGGGTGGGCAATAATAGAACTGCATATATGTGTTGTTAGGTCGCCAAAATTTAGATTCATCACCAGACGTGGTCACATATATATTATCCGTATTCTTCCTTAATATGTATGCTCTGATAGATCCTGGTTCTAACTTATCGTACATTTCCCCATTCGTTGCTAGTAAATATGGCCAGGAACCTGAATTGTTACAAAAACCATTTAAAGTGTCCACGCTCGTGGGTGAGTCCGTGATAGTTAGGGGGTATATCGAGATTATGATGTGATGATTCATGACCATCATACCTTGGCTAATTTATAGAAATGGTGGAATTTAATGTTATTACGGACTTGGATTGGCTGGCCTCTTGCTATACTACAGTGGATTGCCGGAAGAAAGTGGTACGCTTTAAATTTTCGGGAGAACCCATTATTAAATGGAAGGATGATATAACAGAACCAAAGGGGATGTTTATTTCCTACCTTAGGGCTCGAACGATGATTACAAATGGGTGTTCCTACCATTTGGTGCGGGTGTAAGATGCGGAGGCGAATCCTCTCACCCTTCAATCGGTTCCGGTTGTCACTAAATTTCTAGATGTATTCCCTGACGAGCTCCCGGGTATCCCACCACAGACAGAGATATTGAGTTTTCCATCGATGTGCCACCCGATACGCACCCGATATCGATTCCCCCCACACTTGATGGCTCTGGCCAAGTTGAAGGAATTAAAAGATCAGTTGAAGGACCTTCTTGATAAGGGCTTTATTCGACCCAGTACTTCCTCATGGGGAGCCCCAATATAATTTGTTCAGAAGAAGGATGGTTCATTGAGAATGTGTATTGATTACTGACAACTGAATAAGGTAACCATCAAGAATAAGTATTCTCTCCCAAGAATTGATGATTTGTTTGATCAATTGCAAGGCGCTAAGTAGTTTTGAAAGATCGATCTCAAATCTAGGTATCATCAGCTAAGAATCAAATAAGAAGATGTTCCGAAGACAGCCTTTCGGACCGGATATGGCTATTCCGAGTTTCTCGTCATGTCTTTTGTCCCAGCCAACGCACCAACAACTTTCATGGATCTGATCAATCGAGTATTTAGACCATTCTTGGATATCTTTGTGATTATGTTCATTGACAATATTTTGGTATACTCTCAATCGGAGGCAGAGCATGCAACGCATTTGAGAAAGGTCATACACACACTCCGGGATCACAAGTTGTAAGCTAAGTTTTTCAAGTGCGAGTTCTGGCTGAGCTCAATGACCTTTCTTGGGCATATAGTATCCAGTAAGGGTATCAAGGTTGATAGTCAAAAGATCAAAGCAGTTAAGAAGTGGCCAAGGCCCACAACTCCTACCGACGTATGCAACTTCTTGGTCTTAGCCGTTTATTACCGAAGGTTCATGCATATGTGGCAATTTTGGGCCCGCATCTGATAAATGAATGTACCATAGGCTCTTTGAACCCGATTATGGATATTGCTCGTATTGATGCCTATGCACAGAACTTGGAGGATCGCAAGAGGCTATAACAAGCTGCTCGAGAACACGATCAGGTTCAGTCTAAGAGAGCCCGGTCCACGGGAGATACATGAGAGTTTTGAGGTAATTTTAGATCCCCATTTCCTCGACAGTCACCTAATTCGGTGGCTAGCTTTCCATCACCATCATTGTACTAGGTCCAACATCGAGAACATACCATCTATTCCATCCAGGGCCGGAATTTCAAAGGGCAAAGTTCACAGAATAGTGGTGATCCTAAAAAGACGAGAACCCCGATGCCACGTTGTGGCCGATGTGGTAGGAATCATTTAGGGCATTGCTGCCAAGGTTTAGATTTGTGCTATTTTTGTGGGAAGCCCGGTCACATCATGCGCTTTTGATCGGTGAGAAATATGGGTGGCGTGCTACTGCCAACAGGGTCTGCAGCAGCTTCCTCCTCGTCAGCACGACCTCATGACTAAGGTATGCAACAACCGATGGTAAGAGGTAGAGGTAGAAGTGGAATGTCTATCCCGGGTGGGCAACAACAGAACTGCATATATGTGTTATCAGGTCGCCAAAATTTAGATTCATTACCAGACGTGGTCACATATATATTATCCGTATTCTCCCTTAATATGTATGCTCTGATAGATCCTGGTTCTAACTTATTGTACATTTCCCCATTCGTTGCTAGTAAATATGGCTAGGAACATGAATTGTTACAAAAACCATTTAAAGTGTCCAGGCTCGTGGGTGAGTCCGTGATAGTTAGGGGGTATATCGAGATTATGATGTGATGATTCATGACCACCATACCTTGGCTAATTTAAATGAAACAAAAATGGTGGAATTTAATATTATTACGGACTTGGATTGGCTAGCCTCTTGCTATACTACAGTAGATTGCCGGAAGAAAGTTGTCCGCTTAACTTTTCGGGAGAACCCATTATTAAATGGAAGGGTGATATTACAGCACCAAAGGGGATGTTTATTTCCTACCTTAAGGCTTGAACGATGATTACAAATGGGTGTTCCTACCATTTGGTGCGGGTGCAAGATGCAGAGGCGAATCCTCTCACCCTTCAATCGGTTCCGGTTATCACTAAATTTCTCGATGTATTCCCTGACGAGCTCCCGGGTATCCTACCAGAGACATAGATATGGAGTTTTCCATCGATGTGCCACCCGATACGCACCCGATATCGATTCCCCCACACATGATGGCTCCTGCCAAGTTGAAGGAATTAAAAGATAAGTTGAAGGACCTTCTTGATAAGGGCTTTATTCGACCCAGTACTTCCTCATGGGGAGCCCCAATATAATTTGTTCAGAAGAAGGATGGTTCATTGAGAATGTGTATTGATTACTGACAACTGAATAAGGTAACCATCAAGAATAAGTATTCTCTCCCAAGAATTGATGATTTGTTTGATCAATTGCAAGGCGCTAAGTAGTTTTGAAAGATCGATCTCAAATCTAGGTATCATCAGCTAAGAATCAAATAAGAAGATGTTCCGAAGACAACCTTTCAGACCAGATATGGCTATTCCGAGTTTCTCGTCATGTCTTTTGTCCCAAACCAACACACCAACAACCTTCATGGATCTGATCAATCGAGTATTTAGACCATTCTTGGATATCTTTGTGATCATGTTCATTGACAATATTTTGGTGTACTCTCAATCGGAGGCAGAGCATGCAACGCATTTGAGAAAGGTCATACACACACTCCGGGATCACAAGTTATAAGCTAAGTTTTTCATGTGCGAGTTCTGGCTGAGCTCGATGACCTTTCTTGGGCATATAGTATCCAGTAAGGGTATCAAGGTTGATAGTCATAAGATCAAAGCAGTTAAGAAGTGGCCAAGGCCCACAACTCCTACCGACGTATGCAACTTCTTGGGCTTAGCCGTTTATTACCGAAGGTTCATGGATATGTGGCAATTTTGGGCCCGCATCTGATAAACGAATGTACCATAGGCTCTTTGAACCCGATTATGGATATTGCTCATATTGAAGCCTCTGCACAGAATGTAGAGGATCGCAAGAGGCTATAACAAGCTGCTCGAGAACACGATCAGGTTCAGTCTAAGAGAGCCCGATCCACGGGAGATACATTAGAGTTTTGAGGCAATTTTAGATCCACATTTCCTCGACAGTCACCTAACTCAGTGGCTAGCATTCCATCACCATCATTGTACCAGGTCCAACATCGAGAACATACCATCTATTCCATCCAGGGCCGGAATTTCCAAGGGCAATGTTCGCAGAATAGTGGTGATCCTAGAAAGACGAGAACCCCGATGCCATGTTGTGGCCGATGTGGTAGGAATCATTTTAGGCATTGCTGCCAAAGTTTAGATTTGTTCTATTTTTGTGGGAAGCCCGGTCACATCATGCGCTTTTGCTCGGTGAGAAATATAGGTGGCGTGCTACCGCCAACAGGGTCTGCAGCAGCTTCCTCCTCGTCAGCACGACCTCATGACTAAGGTATGCAACAACCGATGGTTAGAGGTAGAGGTAGAAATGGAATGTCTATCCCGGGTGGGCAACAACAGAACTGCATATATGTGTTATCAGGTCGCCAAAATTTAGATTTATCACCAGACGTGGTCACATATATATTATCCATATTCTCCCTTAATATGTATGCTCTGATAGATCCTGGTTCTAACTTATTGTACATTTCCCCATTCGTTGCTAGTAAATATGGCTAGGAACATGAATTGTTAGAAAAACCATTTAAAGTGTCCAGGCTCGTGGGTGAGTCCGTGATAGTTAGGGGGTATATCGAGATTATGATGTGATGATTCATGACCACCATACCTTGGCTAATTTAAATGAAACAAAAATGGTGGAATTTAATATTATTACGGACTTGGATTGGCTAGCCTCTTGCTATACTACAGTAGATTGCCGGAAGAAAGTTGTCCGCTTAACTTTTCGGGAGAACCCATTATTAAATGGAAGGGTGATATTACAGCACCAAAGGGGATGTTTATTTCCAACCTTAAGGCTCGAACGATGATTACAAATGGGTGTTCCTACCATTTGGTGCGAGTGCAAGATGCGGAGGCAAATCCTCTCACCCTTCAATCGGTTCCGGTTGTCACCAAATTCCTCGATGTATTCCCTGACGAGCTCCCGGGTATCCCACCAGAGACATAGATATGGAGTTTTCCATCGATGTGCCACCCGATACGCACCCGATATCGATTCCCCCACACATGATGGCTCCTGCCAAGTTGAAGGAATTAAAAGATTAGTTGAAGGACCTTCTTGATAAGGGCTTTATTCGACCCAGTACTTCCTCATGGGGAGCCCCAATATAATTTGTTCAGAAGAAGGATAGTTCATTGAGAATGTGTAGTGATTACTGACAACTGAATAAGGTAACCATCAAGAATAAGTATTCTCTCCCAAGAATTGATGATTTGTTTGATCAATTGCAAGGCGCTAAGTAGTTTTGAAAGATCGATCTCAAATCTAGGTATCATCAACTAAGAATAAAATGAGAAGATGTTCTGAAGACAGCCTTTCGGACCAGATATGGCTATTCCGAGTTTCTTGTCATGTCTTTTGTCCCAACCAACGCACCAACAACCTTCATGGATCTGATCAATCGATTATTTAGACCATTCTTGGATATCTTTGTGATCATGTTCATTGACAATATTTTGGTGTACTCTCAATCGGAGGCAGAGCATGCAACGCATTTGAGAAAGGTCATACACACACTCCGGGATCACAAGTTGTAAGCTAAGTTTTTCAAGTGCGAGTTCTGGCTGAGCTCGATGACCTTTCTTAGGCATATAGTATCCAGTAAGGGTATCAAGGTTGATAGTCATAAGATCAAAGCAGTTAAGAAGTGGCCAAGGCCTACAACTCCTACCGACGTATGCAAATTCTTGGGCTTAGCCGTTTATTACCGAAGGTTCATGGATATGTGGCAATTTTGGGCCCGCATCTGATAAACGAATGTACCATAGGCTCTTTGAACCCGATTATGGATATTGCTCATATTGAGGCCTCTGCACAAAACATGGAGGATCGCAAGAGGCTATAACAAGCTGCTCGAGAACACGATCAGGTTCAGTCTAAGAGAGCCCGGTCGATGGGAGACACATGAGAGTTTTGAGGGAATTTTAGATCACCATTTACTCGACAGTCACCTAACTCGGTGGCTAGCATTCCATCACCATCATTGTACCAGGTCCAACATCGAGAACAGACCATCTATTCCATCCAGGGCCGGAATTTCCAAGGGCAAAGTTCGCAGAATGGTGGTGATCCTAGAAAGACGAGAACCCCGATGCCACGTTGTGGCCTATGTGGTAGGAATCATTTAGGGCATTGCTGCCAAGGTTTAGATTTGTGCTATTTTTGTGGGAAGCCCGGTCACATCATGCGCTTTTGATCGGTGAGAAATATGGGTGGCGTGCTACTGCCAACAGGGTCTGCAGCAGCTTCCTCCTCGTCAGCACGACCTCATGACTAAGGTATGCAACAACCGATGGTAAGAGGTAGAGGTAGAAGTGGAATGTCTATCCCGGGTGGGCAACAACAGAACTGCATATATGTGTTATCAGGTCGCCAAAATTTAGATTCATCACCAGACGTGGTCACATATATATTATCCATATTCTCCCTTAGTATGTATGCTCTGATAGATCCTGGTTCTAACTTATCGTACATTTCCCCATTCGTTGCTAGTAAATATGGCTAGGAACCTGAATTGTTACAAAAACCATTTAAAGTGTCCACGCTCGTGGGTGAGTCCATGATAGTTAGGGGGTATATCGAGATTATGATGTGATGATTCATGACCACCATACCTTGGCTAATTTAAATGAAGCAGAAATGGTGGAATTTAATGTTATTACGGACTTGGATTGGCTGGCCTCTTGCTATACTACAGTAGATTGCCGGAAGAAAGTTGTCCGCTTTAACTTTTTGGGAGAACCCATTATTAAATGGAAGGGTGATATTGCAGCACCAAAGGGGATGTTTATTTCCTACCTTAAGTCTCGAACGATGATTACAAATGGGTGTTCCTACCATTTGGTGCGGGTGCAAGATGCGGAGGCGAATCCTCTCACCCTTCAATCGGTTCCGGTTGTCACTAAATTTCTAGATGTATTCCCTGACGAGCTCCCGGGTATCCCACCAGAGACATAGATATGGAGTTTTCCATCGATGTGCCACCCGATACGCACCCGATATCGATTCCCCCACACATGATGGCTCCTGCCAAGTTGAAGGAATTAAAAGATCAGTTGAAGGACCTTCTTGATAAGGGCTTTATTCGACCCAGTACTTCCTCATGGGGAGCCCCAATATAATTTGTTCAGAAGAAGGATGGTTCATTGAGAATGTGTATTGATTACTGACAACTGAATAAGGTAACCATCAAGAATAAGTATTCTCTCCCAAGAATTGATGATTTGTTTGATCAATTGCAAGGCGCTAAGTAGTTTTGAAAGATCGATCTCAAATCTAGGTATCATCAGCTAAGAATCAAATAAGAAGATGTTCCGAAGACAGCCTTTCGGACCGGATATGGCTATTCCGAGTTTCTCGTCATGTCTTTTGTCCCAGCCAACGCACCAACAACTTTCATGGATCTGATCAATCGAGTATTTAGACCATTCTTGGATATCTTTGTGATCATATTCATTGACAATATTTTGGTGTACTCTCAATCGGAGGCAGAGCATGCAACACATTTGAGAAAGGTCATACACACACTCTAGGATCACAAGTTGTAAGCTAAGTTTTTCAAGTGCGAGTTCTGGCTATGCTCGATGACCTTTCTTGGGCATATAGTATCCAGTAAGGGTATCAAGGTGATAGTCAAAAGATCAACTTCGGCCCACAACTCCTACCGACGTATGCAACTTCTTGGGCTTAGCCATTTATTACCGAAGGTTCATGGAAAATTTCTCATCTATTGCTGCTCCATTAACGAAGTTAACACACAAGGCAACTAAATTCCGGTGCACCGATATTTGTGAGAAAAGCTTCCAAGAGTTGAAGGCACGTTAAATTCGGCACCAGTTTTAACTCTTACTAAAGGACCCGAGGGGTACGTCATATATTGTGATGCCTCCAGAGTGGGCTTGGGCAACGTACTGATGCAACACGATAATGTTATTGCATATGCTTCAAAGCAGCCGAGGAAACATGAGCAAAATTATCTGACCCATGATCTGGAGCTAGCAACTGTCATTTTCGCTCTAAAGATATGGCGTCACTATCTGTACGGAGTTCATGTTAACATATTCACCAATCAAAAGAGCTTGCAGTAAATATTCAAGCAAAAAGAGTTGAATTTGAGGCAATAGAGGTGGCTCGAACTGCTAAAGGACTATGATGTGGATGTTTTATGCCACCCCGGCAAGGCAAACGTTGCGGCTGATGCGTTAAGTCAGGAGTCTATGGGCAGTCTGCGACATGTGGAGGAGCAGAAGTTGGAGATGACTGAAGACTTGTACCGGTTGGCAAACCTAAGTGTACGATTCCTTGATACCGGTGACGGAGGATCCAAAGTTCGAAAATTGCTGAGTTCTTGTTATTAGCTGAAGTAAAGGCACAAAAATTTGATGACCCAGCCTTGGTGAAGATAAGAGGAAGCATCCCCTTTCAAAATAAGCAAGTGTTTGAGTTATCCAAGGACGGGTTCCTTAGATACAAGGACTGACTACGTGTACCTGATGTCGGGGGACTATGAGAGAAGATTATTGCAGGGATTCACCAATCTCGCTATTCCGTTCATCGGGGGTCAACCAAGATGTACCACGATCTTCGACAACTATACCGGTGGAATGACATGAAGAGGGACATTGCTAGATAATTCGCTCGGTGTCCAAATTGCCAACAAGTTAAGGTTGAACATCACAAACCGGGAGGGTTACTGCAAAACATAGGAATTCCAACCAGGAAATAGGAAGTGATCAATATGGATTTTGTTACTAGACTACCACGATCACGCCAAAGATCTAATTCCATACGGGTAATCATAGATTGCCTCATCAAGTCATCTCATTTCGTACCAGTAAAAACTACTTTCTTGGTTGAAGATTATGCTAAGTTGTATATCAAGGAAATTGTTTGACTTCATGGGGTTTCGATTTCCATCATATCAAACAAAGGTGCCCAGTTTAAAGCGAACTTCTGGAAATAAGTCCACAAAGAATAGGAACAAGGATCAACCTTAGCACGACTTTGCATCCACAAACATATGGTCAGGCCGAGCGCACTATTCAATAGCTCGAAGACATGTTACGAGGTTGTATTTTAGACTTCAAGGGAAATTGGGAGGATCATCTACCACTCATCGAATTTGCTTATAATAACAACTACCATGCTAGTATTCGAATGGCACCATATGAGGCCCTATATGGATGAAGGTGCAAGTCTCCTATCTACTGGTTAGAAGTCAGTGAAAAGAAGTTATTGGGTCCTGACTTAGTGCAACAGGATGTGGAAAACTTGAAAAAAATTTGAAACCGATTAGTAACCACTCAGAGCAGGAAGAAATCTTACTCAGATAACCGACGACAAGATTTGGAGTTCGCTGTGGGAGGCTGGGTATTCTTGAAGGTGTCACCTATGAAAGGCGTGATGAGATTTTGTAAAAAGCGCAAACTCAACCCTCGGTATATTGGGACATGCCGAATTATTCATAAGGTCGGCCACGTGGCATATAAGCTTGAACTGCCCCCCGAACTGGAAGCAGTGCATCCGGTATTACATGTATCTATGCTTTGAAAGTGCTTGAGAGATCCATCCCGCATCACCCCTGTTGAAGATATTCAAGCCATAGAAGATCTATCCTACCAAGAAGTTCCGGTGGCTATTATAGATCATCAAATCCATAAGCTGGGAACAAAATAAGTGGCTTCAGTTAAATTACTTTGGAGGAACAAAAGTAAGGAAGAAATGAGGTGGGAATCTGAAGAATATATAAAATCTAAGTACCCCCATTTATTCCACACTATGGGAGGAAACAATAAGACCACCATGATGGGTCGCGATTCAACATTTGAGGATGAATGTTCCGGGGGAGGGGGGGGTGATGTTACACCCTACACATAAAATGAAGCTTAGTAAGTTTGACCTCTGACGCGGCCAATCGGCCGGTGACACAGATTGAGATAGAGGGGTCAAAAGAGGATGACACGTTTCAGTAGGCTAACGCCAGCTGGCTTGCTAGGTATTGTAACCGGGTCGGGGCGACCCATTATGAATATGGAACCGACGTAGTTTTCTATGCTTGGTACATGTGTATGAAGGCAATGAGGCTCATTCTCTAAGAGTATCACTCACTAGCACTCACCCAAAGCGCTCTCAAATCTCCTTTTAATTTTCAAATAGACTAAACTAAGTCAAAAGATGGTTCTACTAGGATTTAGCTTGAAGAAACTTTGATCGTTGCTGTAATATCTATCATCTGGTGGTATTAATTCTAGATATTCATTAGTGGAAAAGTTACCCACAATAGAAGCGTAGTTAGTTCTTCAACAAGGTATGTAGGGCAATCTTTCTTTCTCGGCATGAGTTAGTGTATATCTACCCTTCCTTCTAAATGATTCCTGCACTGTAAGGTTTGGTAGTTCTAAGCCTTTCTCAATGACACTGTTCTGTCCTTGTACATTCTTGCTGGTAGCATTTATTTCAAAGTCTATTATAAGGCCCCATAAAATTTTACCTAAAATCTAAGGTTTTGGGTTGCTTAGTGCATCGAGGAGTTGAAGGAAACGGTTTTTAGAACATGGCAGTTCTGCGGTCCACCATGCAACCGCAGAACCAGTATACGACCACAAATCGGCCTCGGATTGAAGCAGGAAGATTTGCCAAATTTGAGGACCATTATACGGCCCATTCTGCGGCCGCAGAACCGTTTTGCGAGACGTAGATCCCATCGCAGATCCAAGATGAAAATTTTTGGAAGGAGGTTCTGCGGTCCATTATGCGACCGCAGAATTGGTCTACGAACCGCAAACCTGTCGCAGAGTGTAGTAGAAATGCCCAGTTCTGGAGGGCCATTATGCGGTCCATTTTACGGACCATAGAAGTGTTATGCGGTTGCATATGCAACCGCATATCTGCATTGGGGCTCTATTTTTCCAATATTATAACTCGACCCCCATATATGCAACCGTAGATCTGCATCGGGGCTCCATTTTTCCAATCTTATAACTCGACCCCCATTTCATTTATCTAGCCCAAGGGTTCATTTTTGGAGGATTACCTGACATTTTAGAGAGAGGGGAGTGGTCTAGAGTGAGAGGGGAAGTTCCTAAGGTTATTGTTTACTAATCCTTGCTCAAGTCTTGAAGATCTCACAAGAAAAAGTCACAAAGTCTTCATCCAAGAGGTAAGGTTCCATACCCTAGTCTTCAATTTTGAGTTTGGGGTAGAAGATGGATAATGGGGAGTGCAATTCTTAGGTGTGGCGGTATTATCTATTCATTCTTGTACCAACAAAGTGGTAAGAAGGTTGTTGAGCTAGAAAAGGGTAGATATTGGGTTGGGGATGAAGGAATCCACCATATGCGGACCTTGAAACCTTAATGCACACCTAATGTTTGATAAAATGCTCAAATGAGCTGGAACTATGATCCCCTTCCTGATTTGTGTTCAATTTTGCTATATCTCTAAGAATTCCGGAACATTGTAGTAATTTAAAAAGCTCGAGGCGAGGTATGTTGGCTAAACTTCTCTCTTAGAATTGAACCCCACAATATCCTTGTAAGTCTCGAGTTGTTAATTATGAATTGATTATTCCGAATAAGCCTTGTGTTGAAAGCTATATGTTCAATATGTATTCCAATATTTATTTTTATGTTATATTCTATTTGAAAATGTGATTGAAGCATGGAGCAAAATGACTAGCAATTGAAGCACGAGTTAAAATCATAAACGAATGA
The DNA here is from genome assembly GCF_000715075.1 of Nicotiana tabacum. Classification (NCBI taxonomy): domain Eukaryota; kingdom Viridiplantae; phylum Streptophyta; class Magnoliopsida; order Solanales; family Solanaceae; genus Nicotiana; species Nicotiana tabacum. The sequence goes on along the minus strand of NC_134092.1, from coordinate 87,607,523 downwards.
CACACCACTTATTCTTGAAATACTTTTTCCCAAAAGGGCAATACACACTTTCAACTCATGAGTATGTAAAAAAAAAACTCAAATCACATTGAAAATATTTATAAAGGAGAACATGGTGATTTACGATTGAAACACGAATACAAATCAAATGCACTAGTTACAACAACCATGGCCACGTTTTACATATCACTCTCATTTCTTTCACTTTCAAGCATATTTATAGATCATCATCAATAAGAGCATTTGGAATCAAGGCCTTAAGCATAAATATGAACAATATGGGTCTTAGGCACATTTAGTTTTGTTTTACAATTGGGTATAACAACTTGCAATTTAAACATGATTTGAAATCATACTATCTCGACATATTGGTCACACTAGGATACATTCACGACAGAGAACACAAGATGATAGGAGAATTTGGTGCACATATTTAGTATATATCTTTCAACACAAGCTTATTCGGAATAGTCAAATATTTACATATAAGGAATAAGTCGGAATATGGGAATTAGGAACTTGGGCCAACCATAGTTGAAACATACGGGAATATCACGGAATTCGATTATAAGAGAGAAGTTTAGCCAACATATCTTGTCTGAGCTTTTATCAAGTTACTACAACGTCCCAACACTCCTAGAAATAACAATCTATAAAAAGATAGCAAAAATCAGATAATAATTAGAAGGACTCTCATGGTGTAACTCTCTTAAGAATTTTGTCAAACACCTGTTATGCAAAAATCGACTACAAGGCTCTACAATGGTAATCCCTTCCTCCCTCAATCAATTTCAACAAGAAACTACCCAAAATGGTTCAACAACCCCACATACTACCACCTAATGTCACATGCATGGACTATCTCCAACCCCACAACATAGTTAAACCCATAACCTCTTGCATGGAAGTTTAGTAGAAGGACTTACCCAGATAGATGATGATCTAGTGAGTGGAATCCATGATTCTTGAAGATTGGGGCAAGAATGGTTGATTAGAATGGCTAGGCCTTCTTCCCCTCTCTCTAAAATAGTCACACTTCTCTCTAAAATTGACAGAATTTTGCTCCAAAATGAGCCCCAAGGGCTTTTAATTAAATTGGGGTCGGGTAAGAAAATTTCCAAGAATGACCCTCGAAGTCAATTCTGTGGTAGCAGAATAGATATGTGGCCAGCAGAATAGATACGTGGCCAACAGAATGGTTATGCGGCCAACAGAATGGCCAAAACATGATTTTCAAATTCTGGGTTGGGTCTGGTCCATTCTGCGATGCAATTTCGCGGTAATATAATCATTATGCGGCCAGAAGAATCATTATGATGCCATGAAAAATAGTTTTCAAAATTTGCCACTTTTATGTTCCACTCCGCGGTGGATCTGCGGTCCGTAGAGTAATTCTGCGGTCGCATAATGGACCGCAAAAATGCCATGTTCTGCAACAATTTTCCTCGAACTCCCCAATGCATTGCACAATCCAAAAAGTCTGTACCGCGGATCATTTTCTTCAATCTTCAAACATATTAGCCTACCTCGGCACCACGAAATCTTAAATTCCTTGGCGAAATTTTACAGGGCCTTACATCCTCCCCCCCTTAGGAACATTCATCCTCGAATGAGGAGTAGAGTCCGTCCAAAACATCCAACAAAATCCATCCCTTCTTTCACACACCTCAAGGCTCCAAATTTTGACTAAATCTCAAAATTTTCAGAAATTTCAGCAGAGTCTCCCCTGTAATTGGGCCTATCCACCTACTAGAGTAACACCAAAACCACCCTAACAACACCTCCATAACTCAATAAAGCATCAAAATATATATATATATATATATAAAAATATATATACCAATAATACCAACCTTGACATTACAGGCACTACATTAACAAAAGTGGTACCTTGGAATGAACTGTACATATTTAAGTCATAATACGTATAAAGTACCTTTCGAATCATAACCATTTGGCCGTACAAACAATTGTTGATACCCAATTTTGCCCTAATATTTTCTCGAATAGTATATATACTTTAAAAACATCATTTGGCATCATTATTTAGTTACAAATCTATACAAGCATTTTTCTATAATTTTTCATAATCTTCAGAGCTTTAAAATTGATTTTCCTGCATTTAAATTACTTGAATATTTTTTAATTACTCCTTTCAATTATTTTGTGATGACTTAATTACCTAAAACTATTATTTTGCATCTATAATACTTGCTTCAGATATTTTACTCTATTTTTTATAATTACATAAGTATTTTTAGGCCATTTGCGCAATCTTGCAATAATAGCCTGTATTTTACAATTTTATTGCATTTGTCATTTTATTTAAGGTCAAAATAATATCTTACATTTTTATAATCTTTTACAATTATTTTAAAATATTAATTTGCATAAATAACCTTTTTTATAATTTATTTAATTATTTTATTAAATTATTTTCCCTTAATTTCCTATTTTTAAAATCTGGCCAAAAATAAGGATTAATTTCGGACCAATAGGCCCTTGGCCCAATAACCCAAGCAGCCCAAGCAACCTAATGAACCTACCCGGTCCAAAACCCTACCCAGCCTGTTTAAATCTCAGCCGTTGATCAATTTGATCAACGGCTCACAACACTCCCCTCATTTTCCTTATACTCCCAATACCCCAAAACCCTAGAGACAAATCCCACAACCCGCCGCCTCTAAACTCTCTCTGTCTCACCTCTCTCTGAAGAACCCTAATCGCAGCCCTTCACCAATCCCTCTTCTAATCCTGCTAGACATGAGATTCACCTGTTATTTACTTACCATATCCATGTTCCTTCTCCACTGGTTACCTCTTTGTGGTATTACATAGTACTTGCTCTATTTTTGGCAAAGTACAAATCTTCAAATCAAAGGGAATCAGTTCTAATCATTGGGATTCAGACAATATTTCATCTAGATACATTTATATCAAGGCTATATGGGTCCGATTAGCCAAGATCTTCGGCCAATTTTCGATTTCTCTAATCTGACTTTAACTGATTTTGCATGTTATTATTTCCTTATTTATGTTTATTTTACAGTATTTTCTTGATTTGTTTGTTTGATTTCTACTACTATATAAACCCCTCCCCTTTCCCCTTTGAAACAAACTGATTAATTACCCGGATTCATTAAAAAAATCGAAGCTATTACTCTATTGTTCTCTTATTCTCTTCTTCTATACTCTGGTTCTTGGCCGGCTGAAAGCCAAGGCCACCGGAATTCGATTTTCATCTTTTCTTGGTGCGAGCAATGCTCGGGGTTCATTTGAAGCCCCTAGGAACTTTGACGCACTAAGAATCTGGGTTCTTGCTCGTTGTTGACATTCAGAGCACTGTGGAATTTGTTCTTTCTTTTTGTCTGCTTATTCAACTGATAATTGGTAAGTCTCTTGGCTTTGCGATTTCATTCTTCTGTGTTATTGTCCTGCATATTCATGCCTCTGAATTTCATGACCTAATGTGTTCTTAGATGATCTCTATGTGTAACTTTGCTAGCATTAAACTTGTCTTATGATCTGAACCTCTTTAGCATTTGATATTTACCTAAAATTTCCAGTTTTTGAGAGATGTTATTTCAATATGCTTCCCTCGAATAATTTAGACCCTCTTAAGTTCATTTAGCCTAATGTTTTGGCACTTGAACGTTTACATTTACTATTTGACATGAGTTTTCATTCCTACTCTATTCTGAATTCTTGTAATGGCTGACTTGCATTTGTAATGCGTTCTAATCTATGTTAGGAGGCTTCGCTAAGCTGCCATGGGATACTCCAGGGTTATTAGTGCCAGAGAATTGCACCCCTCGCGGTTTTCTAAAAATGCTAGGTTTCAAGAAAAATGATGAGTTGCTTTGTTTGAAGAAGTCAAACATCCCATTTGAATTCCTTTATGAGCGTTACGGGCACAGTAATTCATATCGTCTTCATCATGACGAACTTGCCACTACTTCCTTAAGATGGTCGTACCACCGAGTTTATGTATTCATCATTTTCTTCTTCGGTTTGTTGCTATTTCCAATGAAAGGGGAAATATGGTCCTAGCTGAACTCTACCGCGCTCTAGATCGGTGCAAGCAGGGGTTCGGACATTTTGAAAGTTGTAATCTATTATTGCAAGTCTTGTTATTGGAACACTTTTAGAAGGGAAAATATCGTCAAGATATTCTGTGATGGCCATTGAATGACTACATAGCTTACCACCATCCAAAGAAAATGACATTCATCCCAAATAGGTTCGCACAGCCCGGAAGTGCTGTAAGTTGGGTACTTTTCTTCAGCAATCTAACAGACGAGAAGGTATATTGGATGTTTGAGTGGTTTCCTAGCAGTGAGTTCATCATCAGGTCGAGGGATACTACTCATTTGGTATTGACTGGGTTGCGAGGCATTTATCCCTATGCTCCTATAAGGGTAATGAGACAAGCAGGAAGAAAACAAGTAATACCTCGGGTTTCCAACATGGTCCAGTACAAGGCATATTTCAAAGGGGACATCATTCCTTTCAAGTTCGAGGCGTAACATATGTGGAACCAGAAAGTCATTGTGGAAAGAGAGACTATCGAGCCAGATAGGTACCATGCCGGTTATGTGTATTTCTATCCATCATAGTTGGTAGATGATGTAGTGGGAGACGTCAAGCCAGTGGTCAATTTGGAAAATAGGATCATCGATGATGCTGCTGAGGCACAGGTCAAGTATAAAAGGCTTCGCAAAAGGGTTTTTGAGTCTGAAGCTAGATATCTAGAACAACATAAAGTGGACATGGAGGCAATTAATAAATGGAAGGAAATAACCACTAAGTCCACCGAGAGATTGGAATATCTAGAACAAGGATTGATGGAGCTTGAGGGAAAGATGAGAAAGAGGCTTGCGGATTGTCATAATACAGATGTCAGCGAAGGAGGGCATCTAGCAAAAGCTTATTTATTGTTGGATATGCGCGACCTGGGGAACCTAATTGATGGAGTCAAAAGAGCCAATCATGGAGAAGGTCCCTCAGGGACCAAATAGATTTAGCAAATGATGTTCTTTGCTATTTTCTATCTTAGTTTAGATTTCGATTGTAATAAGGTTAAACGCCATTAGTAACTTCATTATTATTGTCCATTTAGTAAAAGTTTGGCTCGTTTTCACATTAATGAAATGACGCAATATTGGCATCAATTTTCTCCAGGTCTATGTGTCGCTTAGGCCTACCTCGGGCACAAGGAGGTCCCCAATTAGGACGCAAATTCTTGCACGATTTTACAGAACATGTTTAAATACTGCAAACATTCTTTCAAATATCCCTTACTGACTTGGTTACCTTTTGCTTTTTTCTTTCTTTTGATTATTACCATTCCCCAAGGTTGGTTCGTGCATACTAGCATCATCTGCAAATCATACTAGATCCAGAGGTCCTCCACCTCCTTCTCCACCAAGTGATCCTAAAGGCAGAAGCAAAGGGAAAGGAAAAATGGATGATTTAAGCGGTATCAGAAAAGACAATTCTACAATGGTAGAAAATGTTGAAACTTCAGATGGCCGAAGTACTCCGACACATAACGAATTGGTCTTATGCCTAGAACAAAAATCCTGGAGCTACAAGGAGAACTTGAGCAGGTCCGAAACTTGGCAAATCTTTCCCTCACCCTGAACGTCCCTCATATCAACCAACAAAATCCAAATTCCCAAAACCCGGCATCACCCCAAAACACACAAAACCAAAATCCACTGCCGAATCCTCCCACACCACATCAATACACCACACTTCCTCAGAACCATAACCCTCCACCAGTACCTACTCCTCAACAACACCACCATCATCTGACTCAATACCCGCAAACCACCACTTATCACATTCCCCAGAATGCACCACAACCTACTCATGATCCCCAAAACTCAACCAATGACCACCCTCATGCCCAGATTCCCGGAGCTCACCAAAGTAATCCCATATATGTGGAAACTTTACCCCACACCCCAAAATAAACCTTATATATATCGGAATCAACTGAGAGGGATTCGCTCATCAAGAACATGGCGGAGGAACTCAAGAAGCTCACTGGAAGAGTTCATAGTATCGAAGGTGGTAGGGGCATTGAAGGTTTGAACTACGAGGACTTGTGCATTCAACCAGATGTAGAATTGCTGGATGGTTACAAACCTCCCAAGTTCGAAATGTTCAATGGAACCGGTGATCCGAAAGTACATCTAAGAACATATTGTGAGTATGCTACATTCAAAATCTCAAGAAGAAACCAACGAAATCCTTCTGCGAGTATGCTACTCGATGGAGATCTGACGCTATGAAAGTAAGGCCAGCACTTGAAGAAGAACAGATGAATAAGATCTTTGTCAGAGCTCAAGACTCGCAATACTATAAAAGGCTAATGGTTATTGAAAACCATAAATTCTCTGACATCATCAAGCTGGGAGAAAGAATAGAAGAAGGGATCAAGAGTGGAATGGTGACAAATTTCGAAGCACTACATGCCACAAATAAAGCCTTGTAGTCCGGAGGTATCTCGAAAAAGAAAGAAGTGGGTGCTGTAATGGTGGCCTAGGGTCCTAAGTCTCCTCTCACATACCAAACACCTCCACCCACATACCAGCCCTCACCCCCCAGATACCAACAACCTGCCACCACCTACCACGCCTACAACACCCAACCCGCATATTATCACTCACCACTACCCGCCTGCCAAAATTACCAAAAACCAAGACCAAACGTCGACCACAGACCACCCAGACAATACACTCCAATTATTGAACCCATAGACCAACTGTATGAGAGGTTGAAAGTTGCTGGTTATGTCACTCCTATTCACATTGTTGCTATGGAAAACTCTTCTCAGTGGATTAACCCAAACAAGACATGTGCCTATCACTCAAGCATGAAGGGCCATACCATTGATGAGTGACACACTCTGAAGGACAAGATTCAGACATTGATCGACACCAAGGTCATATAGGCAAAAGAAGTCGCACCCAATGTTCGTAAAAATCCTCTCCCAGATCACAGAGGTGAGGGAGTGAATGTTATGGAGACCGATGAAGAATGGGATCCAGAGGGGTCAATTGGACTTATTCGGGACGGGGATGATCCTAAAACATCTCCAGTCACCCTCACGCCCATTGTGGTACAAACCCAAGCACCGCTTGAAGTCGAGGTAACCGCACCAACACCGTTTAAAGTTGAGGTAATCACACCCTTCACTGTGATGGTAGCACCCACATCATATTATAAGTCTGATGCTATACCATGGGATTATGTTACGTAAGCGAGAAGGAAAAGAAAGGCAAAAATTGAAGAAACAGGTGCAGCACAAGGCATGACTAGAATTGGCAGGGTTTATACACCAGAGCACTTGGAAGGAACAAGCAAAGAAGCTGCATCTAAGCCACCTATTATTGAGACTGGCCCTAACGACCTTTGGAGAAAAGTACAAGCGAGAGAATACTCTGTGGTTGATCATTTGAACAAAACTCCCGCTCAGATATTTATCTTGTCACTGCTACAAAACTCTTAGACACACAGGAATGCCCTGATGAAGGTGCTGAGTGAAGCCTATGTACCCGCCAACATCACTAGTGGGGAAATGGACAACATTGTCGGGAAGGTACTAGAAAGCCACAAAATCACCTTTCATGAAGACGAGCTGCCACCAGAAAGACTAAGTCACAACAGGGCACTATATATCACAGTGCAATTTGAGGATAAATTCATCGTCAGGGTCCTGATAGATGGGGGTTCGAGTCTCAATATATGTCCACTGACCACTCTGAAGAGGTTGGGTAAAGGCTTGCACGAGATACGAGCAGGAAGAATGAATGCGAAGGATTTTGATGGATCTCAAAGAGCCACAATCGGAGAAATTAACCTCAGCCTACAGATGGGCCCAGCCTGGTTTGATGTTGAGTTTCAAGTGCTGGATATATCTGCTACCTATAATCTATTATTGGGACGACCCTGGATACATGCCGCTAGGGAAGTGGCCTCTACTCTGCATCAGGACGTAAAATTTGAATGGAACCACCAGGAAGTGATCATCCACGGAGACAAAAGTAATCCCATTTATACCAATCAGACTGTTCCGGTCATTGAGAATAGGAAGAAGTTAGGTGGATAAACATACCATCGCATTGAGCATGTCAACGCAATTGAAAAGGAAACATTTATGGAGCAACAAGATCAAAAGCATACTGCTATGGACAGGGTATGAACCTGGCAAGGGTCTCGGCAAGAATCTCCAAGGGATCACCAAACCAGTACAGCCGAAGCGTCATGGTACAACTTTCGGACTTGGGTACAAATATACTTGGAAAGAGTGCCAGGATTGGTTGCCACCATGACACAGTCCTTATTATCTGCTGGGACAACCGGTACCACATTTGCACAAGACATTTCATCAAGCTGACATGACGTGGGGGTCTGAGGAAGATGAAGCTTTAGCTGGCATAAGGAAGCTGTTTCTGGATGACGAAGACATGGATTGCAGTGTGATAATTGAGGAGGAGGAGGAGGAAAACCTTACCATTCAGACCATTGAAAAAGGAGTTGTTCTCAAGAATTGGACTGTTACACCATCCCGGGCCCGTCGAGTTCCTGGGTAGCCTTGCAATCAGCATCAATTATTTTAAGGCAATTTTTGAGCATCTAAGACATTTTCAGTATTTTGTTTTGAACATATTTTGTTTCGAAATAATTTCTCGAGTCATTGAGCCGTACTTGTTGACGTTTTTCAAGATTTTATTAATGCATTGCTATTTTTAGTATTTATTGTTATTCTTTATATTTTCTCTCTACAACATTATTATTACCTATCCCGATGAGCCTACGACTGTGACATGTAATGAGGCAACGCGACATAAGGATAATGATTAAGAGGATATGGAAGACGACATAATACATGAGGAAATTGTTAGAGAAGTGGAAAACTTTGAAAACAAGCCTAAGTCTAATTTAGACGAGACTGAGACAGTTAACTTAGGGGACTCCGAAACGGCCAAGGAAACATGTAGAAACATTCACCTATCACCATCAGAGAAGGAAGAGTATGTCCGATTCCTAAAAGAGTATGAAGATATCTTTGCATGGTCCTACGATGATATGACTGGTTTGATCATATCCATAGTAGCTCACAAGCTACCTACCAATCCCATGTGTCCACCGGTAAAATAGAAGCTCAGAAAATTCAAGCCGGATATAAGTTTGAAGATAAAAGAGGAGATCACCAAGCAAATCAAAGCCAAGGTTCTCAGTGTGGTTGAATATCTGACTTGGTTGGCCAGCATTGTGTCAGTTCCGAAGAAAGATGGAAAAGTCAGAGTGTGTGTTGATTACCGAGACTTAAACCGGGCGAGTCCCAAAGATGATTTTCCATTGCCCAATATACACATACTGATCGACAACTGTGCCAAGCATGAACTTCAGTCCTTTGTGGATTGCTTTCAAGGGTATCATTAGATCTGGATGGATGAAGATGATGCTGAAAAGACAGCCTTTATCACACCATGGGGAATGTACTACTATAAAATGATGCTGTTTGGTTTGAAAAATGCTGGAGCCACTTACATGAGAGCCATGACAACCATTTTCCACGACATGATACACAAGGAAATAGAGGTGTACGTGGATGACATCATCATCAAATCCAGAAGAAGCACAGATCATATAGCAGACTTGAGAAAATTCTTTGATCGGCTTCGAAGGTACAATCTGAAACTGAATCCTGCAAAGTGTGCCTTTAGAGTCCCTGCCAAAAAATTATTAGGATTCATCGTCAGTCGTCGAGGGATTGAACTGGACCCATCAAAGGTCAAAACTATCCAGGACTTGCCACCTCCGAAGAATAAGAAAGATGGGATGAGCTTCTTAGGGCGTCTCAACTACATCAGCCGTTTCATAGCACAATCAACCATGATCTGTGAGTCGATCTTCAAAATGCTGAAGAAAGATGCTGCAACAAGCTGCACAGAAGAATGTCAGAAAGCCTTCGACAAAATCAAGGAGTATTTGTCTAAACCACCTGTTCTGGTCCCACCAGAACCAGGGAAACCTTTGCTGCTTTATTTGTCCGTACTAGATGGGGCTTTTGGTTGCGTTTTGGGCAACATGATGGGACTGGAAGAAATGAGAGGGAAGTATATTATCTGAGTAAGAAATTCACACCTTACGAAACCCGGTACTCTTTGCTGGAGAGCACCTGCTTCGCTTTGACATGGATAACTCAAAAGTTGAGGCATTATTTCTATGCATACACCACAATCTCATATCAAGGATGGATCCGCTGAAATACATCTTCCAGAAACCCATGCCTACGGGAAAGTTAGCAAAATGGCAAATATTGCTGAGTGAATTCAATATCATCTATATAACTCTGAAGGCGGTCAAAGGGCAAGCGTTGGCAGATCATTTGACAGAAAATCCTATAGACGGAGAATTCGAACCATTGAATACGTATTTCCCCGATGAAAAGGTATCATTCGTAGGAGAAGATATCACCGAAGCATATGATAGTTGGAGAATGTTCTTCGACGGAGCTGCAAAGTTCAAAGGAGTGGGTATCAGAGCTGTCTTAGTATTAGAAACTGGACAACACTATCCGGTATCTGCAAAACTCAGGTTTCCATGTACCAACAAGATGGCAAAATATGAGGCTCGCATCTTGGGACTCAGGTTGGCCATTGACATGAATGTTCAGGAGTTGCTGGTGATTGGAGATTCCGATCTTTTGGTGCATCAGGTTTTAGGACATTGGGCTACCAAGAACACCAAAATATTACTATATTTGTATTGTGTACAAGAGTTGATCAAGAGGTTCACGAAGTTAGAGTTCAAACATGTTCCAATGATTCAGAACGAGTTCGCAGATGCATTGGCCACTTTATATTCCATGATACAACACCCAGACAAGAACTTTATCGATCCTATCCCAATAGTAATTCATAAACAACTTACTTATTATGCTCATGTTGAAGAAGAAAGTGACAGAAATCCGTGGTTCCATGACATCAAAGAATACTTGGCAAAGGGAGAGTACCCAGAACACGCAACTCATACTCAGAAGTGCACACTCCAAAGGTTAGCCAACCATTTCTTTCAAAGCGGAGGAATTCTGTACAGAAGGACTCCAGACCTGGGATTATTACGGTGTGTCGACGCCAAGGAAGAATCCAGATTGCTTGAGGAAATACATGCCGGAACCTCCGGACCGCACATAAATGGCTTTGTCTTAGCCAAGAAAATACTAAGAGTAGGATATTTTTGGATGACTATGGAAACAGACTGCATCAAGCTTGTCCAGAAGTGTCACCAATGCTAGATACGTGTTGAT